>NW_024041150.1:22614515-22769515 GCF_014851395.1 Micropterus salmoides | reverse complement strand
CTTAAGCCGATATTTTGAATTTTGTCTTCTAATACAATTGCATTTTATTTTTCAGCTAAGGGTTGTCAGAAGGTTGTAAGTTGTGCCGACATACATTTCTTGCCAAGATTTGCATGTCAAAAAACTTTTGTTACAGAGGGTTATATGTTGGTTTTGCCTTACATAGTACTTAAATTAACATTTTTCCACATATATGAGCAGCAGCATTTTTCAATTTTTTGTACGGGCTGCATTTTTTGAAAGTTACTTCACCTAGATGAAGTCCCAAATTATTCAGTTAGGTGAATGTTACAGCTGATCTGTGATTGAATATGCTAAAATTCATACCTAAATTTCTTTCTTTCAATTGTCCTCCCTTGTTATGCTGCTTTCTTATACTGTAAACCTCTTTTGTTTGATCCATGTTTCCCCAAAGCAGTATCACTCATCCCCATATTGACCAGTCCAGTGACATGTTGTATATTGAAGGGCTTGCCCCTATTCTTCAAAGTGAAATTTTGACATTTTTTGGCATTGGCGCTAGGATGACCCTATAGCCTTGCAAGTAAACAGGCCTTTTCTCTAAAGAAGTCATCAACGAGGTAAAATGTATTATAGATAGAAGAGAACCTAGGTGCTTTTCTTTTGGTTTTGTTTGACAAAGTGTTACTTTCTTTTCCCTTGCTGTTACTTTAGACCTGTTAAGAGGAACAATAAATTGCAATGTCTTGCATGGTTACCATTTGCAACTATACCTCACCTATAATAGGATAACACAGCCGCCATTTTACCTCCGCCAGTGGATCAGGCTGTGATAATGATGGGGCATAAACTTTAAAATATGGAGTTGATAGTAGCAGATCCAAGAATGTAGGGCATTCATTCAGTTTACTGGATATTGTTTAATTATGACTTTCCTCAAACTGTCCAACTGCTTAAAAGGACAAAGCAAAACTATAAATGAAGGTGGCTGATGTTGGCCTCTTTGAGGTCAAACTAGTTCTTTTCTTTTTTCTTTTTGCTTGTGAACTCCAGGCAAATGACATCATTTTAACCAAACATACTCCACTACCCCGTTTGCTATTCCCAACCAGGAGCCCTCCAGATAGAGCAGAGCGAAGAGTCTGACCAGGGGAAGTATGAATGTGTGGCAACCAACAACGATGGAACCCGCTACTCTGCCCCTGCAAATCTATATGTCAGAGGTAGGAAACACATGTCAAAAGCCCTGGCATGCTTCTATCAAACATTATATTAACTTTCTTTTTAAAATTCATGAGGAATCTTTAAATCAGCCAATAAAGTCTGCAGGGGCCATGTCCTGTGAGGCGAAGTATGGCGTAAGTATGCTTTGCTTTTGATGGTATGGGTTCTTTTTGGGGTTTTTTGCACTTGACTTACCTGCACTGATTTGAACCTACAGTATCTGCTCTGTTATGTGTTTCTGGTCCTTTATGTTGATTATCCTAAGTCTAACACCAATGACTAGGCTGCTTGCTGTGTATATCTACTAATTGCCTTTCAAACCTAAAGGGTGGACGGCCCTCCTCCATCAGTCCCAACTCTTTCCCCAGCAGTGAACAGATCCTTTCTGGCCTCCTATTTTTCTCCCAACTGATCAACATTGGAAGGGCACTTTCAATCTCACTACTTGTTTCTGACTATAAAAAAAGTTCAGGTTTAAAACTGATATAAAGATGTTTTAATATAGAGGGCATTTCAGTGTCCTACTCCATATGTAAAATTAGCTTGTAAAAACGTAGTCACATATGTTTGCTACACAGTATTAGAAATATATACAGTAGCTCAAAGATTTCAGCAAATACAAAAAAATACAGGTGGAGTAGCAGCAGTGGCTTGCTTTCAGTAATCTTTTCACAGAGGCGGTGATCTTTCACTCTTTTAAGCTTAAACTATTTGATGCATTTGTGCAACTGTTGTTACTGCTTCTCACTTTTACTTGCACACAGCGGTCAATGCTTCATTTGCTTTTATGTACAAAACCCACTGTTACTCTTCCAGTATTGTCAAGTATTGTCTTAAAGGTGGGGCATGCGATTCTGGATTACCAGGACAAATACCATGATATAGAGCAAACAGCGTCGCAGCAAGTATTGTAACTAACGTTAGCTTAGTTGTCAGTTAGCAAACTGTCGCTATAGTTGCTGCTACTAAGCTAACATCCAGAGAGGACGAGACAGCCATTCTCACAACCCCCCCGCTACAATAGCTAACTTCACAACTGCACATCTAGAAAGTAAGCTGAATGTCTGTGGGCAAGTCATTTAACGTGACCTGACACACAAATCATAGCTGGAATAGTGTTGTGTGGCTCTGTCTGGGCCACTTTTTTTGTTTCCCATGGCTGAGTACAAACAGAATTTTTTTTTAGCGCACACACAGAACAGAAAGCGGACCGTGAGGAGATATTCACTGAATTTGTGTATTGGATTAGAATCGCAAACCCCACCTTTAATAAAATTCTTTATAAATACATACATGTGTAGGAGATAGATATATTTGTATCCATTATTTTTGTAATTTTCATATACATTTTACAATGCTCTTCAGTCCTATGGTTAGCTTTTGCAAATATCAATTAGCAACCAGTTCCCAAGTAACATTATACATAATATATAATAAAGCAAAATACATAAAATATTATTGTCATTATAAGCTAACCACATGGCTTGGGCATAATTTGTGTTAAAAGTAAATATTATTTCTTATACAAAATGTTCTAGGTCAGACAGGTTAAACGTTTCGTAATCTGGGTGCCAGGGAGATTCAAGGGGCTCCCTGCACCTTAGAGACAAAAGGTCCTTCGAATTGTTTAAGTAGCATTTGACCACCTAAAACATGGCCTTTTTACTCTCTGTGTTTCCCTTGTTTTTCTCCTTTCCTTATTTCATTTTGTTCTGCATCAAATTCCCTACATCCCTCAGAGCTGCGAGAAGGTTGGTGTGTTTTTACTTTTTGAACACAACACAAAACAGAAATAAATTCATTTGTTTGCCACAAAAAGATTTTTCTCAATTTTTTATTTTTATTTTTACTTCTATTGAGATTATTGCTATCTTTGTCACACATTCAATGTTCATGTTCCCATTGAGAATGCCCCCGGTCCTTGTCAGAATGTTTGAACAGGTGGTGCATGTTTGCATCTTTGAGGCGGGGTGGGGACGATATTTGCATCTGTCTGACGGTCTATTTGCATGGTCACCTCTTAATGCTTGAGCTAGTACTCTCCTTTCCCCAGCCCTTGCCCTAACCCTTACCCTGTCAGTGTTCCTGCTTGGATCCCCCAATCACTAACAAGCATTGCGAAGTGAAAATTTAAGAAATGACTAAAATGTTATTAATAAAAAAAATTATATTTTAATAATAAATAACAGGAACAATGTCCTTGATTTCTGTGGGCTCCTAAAACTAATAGCTGCTTCTACATAGACGCAGTGCTGCACCACATGAGCACTGAATCTTTCTCTCCATAGACACATTTAAGCATCACTATAGTCAAATTTTCCCTGTGGTGCTCTCTCGAATTGAAGTTTCTCGGAGACAAAAGTATGTTAAAGCAAAATCCATTCTGTGTTGTAATTGGCAGTAAAGTCAAGCGCCAAGCTGTATAAACAACCTCACCCTTAGAGATTATACACTTCCTCTGACGAGGATGTTTCTGCGCAGGCAGTCATGAAAGAATGATGTATTTAGAGCGTTATCCACAAGACTTGACAAATGTAATGATATTCAAATGAGCAGGATGATATTATGTCTGTGGGGAGCGTGATCCAATTGGATATTAATTAAATATTGAGAGAGAGAAACGTTGTATTTAATAATGCAAGCAGTTCCTCTAGTTTTCCTCTCCGGAGAGCTGCAGTCTGCTCAACAGAATGGGCTTTGTGAATTAGTAGCAGGCAGGAAGCGCGTGCCTACGTGGCAGACAAATATAGCCAATACCTGTGCATATAACTAGCTTAGAGTCACAGGAACTACTATAGAGGCTGTTTACAAAGCAGGGTCAATTAACTGGCAATAAATACAAGTAGACATTTAAAAGTGACACATTCCTTAACGGTTTTCTTCAAGGTTCACTAAAGAATTTAATGAGGTATCCAAGCCAAGCTAACAGTAATCTATTTCGACCACCATGAGCAGTAGCACTGACTTTGCTTTTAATTTCAGTCCTTCCCAGATGTTTTATAACAATACCTGGTGGCCCTGTCTGTTTCCCTTATGCATAAGCCCCTTAGTTATTCCCATCATCTGTACTTATATCTGTTTGTATACAAGTCATCACAAGTGAAACCAGAGGACAAGTGATGCGTAGTCTTGCTTTTTCTTGTTCTGTCCATTTATTTACCCTTTGTCCTAAAATGTTGTTACCTCCTTCTCTAAGTTGTTCCTTATTTCTCCCAGGACCCTTAGCTTGTGCTAGCCACATTTACAGCAATTTCACACTGTCCGCTGAACCTTTCCATTTACACTGTGTGATACCACTGCTTCCTTCTGACCCTGTTACTACTTATTTTGCCCCTGCAGCCCTCTTCCCCCTTGACTCCCTTATGTGGTTGCCTCACAAAGTCAAGTCTTGTTCTTGTATGCATGACGGACTCTCGCTCTCCTCCAAAAGGCCTTGAAGTCGACGTGTGCATTATGGATGCTATACATTTAAGTTCAGTTACAAGTGTAACATTTCCTTTTTTAAAGTTTTGCCTTTTTTGGTTGTTTTTGAGACTATCGTTTGGAATGTATATCCACTAGAGCTGTCAAATGATATGATATGATTTCTTTATCCAGATTAGTATCAACATTGCTGTAGTTACTCATGATTATTGAAAATCACACTTGTTTATATTGTGAAATTACAGTCATATTTAATCTTGTATAACAAAATGCCCCGGTAAACTAAATTCGGCAGAAAGAAACAAGTGTACCACATAACTAATTGCTCTAGTTGCAGTTTTCTGCTTCCTGACTTGTGACACGTGTAAAAGTTTGTTGAAAGTTGAATATCAGAACAATCTGAATAACCTTTTTTCAGCCCTTCATCCTAAACTGTACTGAAAAGCCTGCAGTCCTGTTAAAATAATTTCAATTAGCATCAGTTAATGTTCTTGAGTTTGATTCATTCACAGGCATGGACTGATTTATACAATCACAGAATGTAGTGTGGCCAGACACGATAGTGCTTTGAGCCCCAGAACAATTGGCGCTCTTGTGATAAGCCTAAGATCTGTCATTCGTCATTGAAGCCACCAGCCTAAAAATGTATAACTTTACTTTTATCCTCTAAGCTCTAAAGTTTAAAGCTCCTCTTAAAAGTTTAACTTTTTAATGCGCCTTAATGGCATTGTTTATCTTGCATGTTTGTAGGTAGGTACTGCAGGAGTGTAGCTTAGCCTTGTGAGTGTTTCTCTATAGTAGCCAAAGGGTCAAAAGGCAGGGCAGGGAAATATGTTTAGGGTGTCTTATCACTCTTAAATTAATCCAAAGTATGAATGCATGCATTTGACAGCACTAGCTTCTACCTTGAACTGGGCCTGAAAAGCACAGGAAAACACCCATTCCCCTTTTAATTCGTTTGCGACTTCTCTGGAGTATTATCTATGTCTGTGTGATGTGAGAATGTGACGCGGCACATTATCTCACATCAGCTGGAAGTACGCAGCCTGAAAGTTGTTTCTTTGCATACAACTGTGGAGCGCTGTCGACTCTCCAGCAATCTGTGCGGTTCTGTATATCTGTACCGATGGTGATACAGTATTTTGTGCATGGCGCTCATGTTGGTGTTAACCCATTCACCATTGAAATCTCTTAGTCTTGGATCAAATGTGTTTATAAATGTGTTTTCTTAACCTTCATCAAATAATCATAAATTATTTATACGGAAACAGATTTTATTTTTTGCTACAGTTTAAAATTATGCTAATGTTCTTATTTTAAAATGTGTAAATGTTTTCTTTTTGGCCACATTTGAAGAGAACACTTCTATAAAAAGGTATTCTGTTGTTCCATTTTCTGCTGGGTGTTGACACCATGTTTTGTCTTTTTCAGTGCGCCGGGTGCCGCCACGATTCTCCATTCCACCTACAGACAATGAGATCATGCCTGGCGGCAGTGTCAATATCACATGTGTGGCAGTGGGCTCTCCCATGCCATATGTCAAGTGGATGCTGGGTGCAGAAGACCTTACGCCAGAGGACGACATGCCCATTGGACGGAACGTCTTAGAGCTTACAGACGTCCGGCAGTCAGCCAACTACACCTGTGTGGCCATGTCAACCCTGGGGGTGATAGAGGCTGTGGCGCAGATAACGGTGAAAGGTAAAGCTGCTTCTTTTTTTTATGAGTTTTATTCTCACTTATAGCAATTTTCACAAAATGTTTCAGCTAGTTTATGTTAGGAGTGAACTCTCCAAGCAGAGACCACTGGCAGTGCTTTAAAAAAAGTTATTTACCTCTCCCTGCCACGATAAGTCATCTGTGGAGGATTCCTTAAAGCTTTAGACAAGCCCTGGCACCAGCCTCAATGCATTAGATGCCAGATTGAGAATATAGTGAAGTGTTTATCTCTCAGCTGGAGAGCTACAGAGCCACAAGCTCACCATTTCTGTTAGCAAGAGGTAGGGGGAGGAGGGGGGCGTGAAACATGGTGAGTATTGTTTGGTGTCCTCTGTAGGCATGGTACTTATCTGAGTGTAATCATATCTACACTGCAGCGTTCCAGAAAGATAACCTAGACTGGTGTCGCCCCGTTCACGTGCACACAAGGGACAGACTCATGTACGCACACTCAGCTTTGTTTTTCCTAGACATAACATAGAGATATTAGTCACAATATAACAGTCTGGCAGCAAGCTCCCCCAGAAGCACACTTCAGATGGCATATAAAGACAATATATTGCCCTGAAATCTTTTGCAATGTGCCACGGTGTGGGGAATTAAAGCAATAAATTTACCTGTTAAATTATTAAACTGATAAACACAGAGAAATCTGAGATTAACGACAACAGTACTCTCAGCTGCTGAACAGGGGGTATGCAAGCCTTTAATGTCACACGTTACACAACTTCTTTTTTTTTTTTTTTATGTAAACTAGTACAGTGAAATTATACTAAGACTATCCACCCACTAAACAGAAAGTACTCTTATGACTCCAGATACTGTATATCATCAGTACCAAGTGCAATGGGCTGGTTAATGAATGTAATGAATATAATTAATCCATCTACAAATTAAAATAAAGTCTCTATGGCTTACAACATAAAAAATAAATGAGTCTACAGAGGTATAACTTTGTAATGTTTGCTGTATATTTTGCATTTTTGTTAATATTTATGTAATAATTATCATCACAGCATTGCCCAAGGCTCCTGGCATTCCCGTGGTGACAGAGCGCACAGCCACCAGCATAACATTGACTTGGGACTCTGGCAATCCTGAACCAGTGTCCTACTACATCATCCAACACAAGTCCAAGTACTCAGAGGACTCGTACAAAGAGATTGATGGCGTAGCCACCACTCGGTACAGCGTGGGAGGCCTCAGCCCGTACTCGGACTACGAGTTCCGGGTGGTGGCGGTGAACAACATCGGGCGAGGGCCCCCCAGTGAAAGCATCGAAGCCAAAACTGCTGAGCAGGCACCCAGCACGGCACCAAGGCAGGTCAGAGGTCACATGCTTAGCACCACAACAGCTGTCATCCACTGGGATGAACCAGAGGAGGCTAACGGGCAGATCATGGGCTACCGAGTGTACTACACTATGGATTCCACCCAGCACGTCAACCTCTGGGAGAAGCAGATTGTTCGGGGGTCTAACTTTGTCACCATCCAGAACCTCATCCCCAATAAGACCTACTACATCAAGGTTTTGGCCTACACCTCAGTAGGTGATGGACCTCTTTCTCCAGACCTTCAAATCATCGCTAAGACAGGAGGTGAGCATGGTTCGCTTTTGTTGTTAGAGAATCCACAATTGGACAAATTCAAAGTTTTGCAAATGTTCATGCTCCACAATGTGTCACAAACATTTTTCAAGCTACATTTCTTTAGTCCCCAATCCTCATTAGAGGGTTACAGTTGTTAACCAGAGCCATAAACACACACATAAACTTCGATTGGCTTTCTCACATGGAAAAAATAGTTTTGTATGAGACCAAGAAAAAGAAATTCAAATGCCTTGTTGTTTACTGCTTTCTTTTTTTTCTTCTTTTTTTTGCATTAAGTAACCATGTACTGTGTGTGTCTGCACTGCACTAATCCGGCTGAAACAACCACATCTCCTGAAATCCAATGTGGCTCATTGCAATAACTCTTACCACAAAGTGCGTGAATGACTATAATGATAATGACAAGCGCAAGACGTGGAGAGTAATGAATTCATCTTCTCGTTTCCAACTGCAGTTCCCTCCCAACCGACGGACTTCAAAGGCGAGGCCAAATCAGAAACAAGTATTTTACTTTCATGGATCGCCCCGGCACAGACTGGACAGGAAAATCAAATCACAGGATACGAACTTATGTACAGGAAGAGGGACGACAAAGAGGAGGTAATTCTTCCCTGATTTGAGCTGTGTTGGAAACCTGTTAGATTAAAAGTCTGTAATAACAAATGCCATATTATTGAGAAGTAGTTTGATTGTGTTATGCAATCCTGCATTTTTATAATATTAATAACGCAGTATAATGAAATTGTAAAAATAAATGCTGTGCTTCCCTTCTATATTAATACCAATAGCTATTAACACTAATTACCAGACTTGTAGGATTAAGTTGATCTATTTGAATTTATTTTGGAATTCTCATGTATATACATGATACCAAATATAAGGAAAATAAAATGAAATTGGTATATGTACTGTATATATAAAACATGGTGTAATTTACAAGTCCAGTGTGGTTTAAATATTACAATGAACAATATTTATGGTAATTAGTTAAAATGCATAATAATCAATGATTTTGTTACACCATAATACATACCTCTAAAAAATACAGCCATATGACTGCATAATTGTTGTTTGTAAAACCAGGAGCAGTTCATACGAACAATTGTGAAATGTGAAGGGTTGCAGCATTTTGTTTTGTTTTTTTACTTTGCAAGAGCATTAGAAGAATGGTGTTTACAATGTAATTTGATCAATCACCATAAAGTGTATCAAACTGAGTGCATTTATATAAAACATTTATATAAGTTAACATGTTTGTTTTAATCCTGGCAGCAAACTCCGACACCCTCAAATGTTATTTTCATATCAGGAAAGGCAGCATGCTTATATTCCTTTTTGATTTGGAACTCCCCGTTGTTATTTAAAAAACTGACAATATGAAACTTTCTTCACAGAAACGTATCAGCTTTGAGCCGACAACAACATACCTGCTGAAGGACTTGAAGCCCTTCACTACTTATACTTTCCGGCTGGCTGCCCGTAGTAAACACGGAGTTGGGGCTTACACCAATGAGATCTCTGCTGAAACCCCACAGACACGTAGGTCTTCTTCCTTATCTGACAAGAGTTAGAATATTTGGGAAGGAACACATTTTCAAATGCATTCCAAATTTTGCGTGTGCTGCAAAATCCAAAAAGTGACAACAAAAAACCCCTAGATAAAGCGAATAAGATTTTTTCTTTTAAAAGGGTTCATGCATTTGAAAAGATGTAAACATTTGAAATAGTAAAGAAGTGTTATGAAGGCTACCTGACCATGCAGGATTCACTTTGAAAAGGTTGCATGGACAGTGTACCCAGGCTTTCCTGTGAAGCCAGGAGACAAGGTTACAAAAACTACCCCCCTGCACCTTTGATGTGCAAAAACAGTCTTGAATTAAATGAATGATAAAACCTTGAATTTTTTAAATGAATGCCCACATCTGCGTTACCCAGCTGTTTTTAAACAGTGAAAGGGCATTTTAGGAAGCCTTGTCTCTTGACATTGCATGTCGGCCAAAAATAAGAGAATAGAGAATTTTTGAGACTGAGCTTTCTGTGTAGCTAAATTGCCAAGAACCACTTCTGGACGTCAAAGGGATTTCCCCATTTTTTGTATCGACATTTATACTAAATTCAAATTAGAATCAAGAAAGTTGGAGTAAAAATATCATAGAAAGCTCAAAGCAAGTATTGTCTCTGTAGATAGGAACATTTCCACCATAAAGACCTCAGATTTATGAAACAGGTCGGAATTGAAAAATTGCACTCTTGTTGTGTATTTCCTAATTAATATAAATCCAGCACAATTTACCTAATTTGATTACCCGTCAGAGAATTCCCCTTAAACCGTAAGTGAGAAAACACTAAACTGTATTTGACTTTGCATGTCTAAAATAAATCTGAGGTCTCTGAAAGACAAGGGCAGAGATCAGGTGGGTATAAAAGCTCAGAAGTTCAAACTCTGCCCAGATGTATGTTCTGAGGTAAATGATGATGTTAATTAAGACATGCATGCCAATGTTATCAGAATCTAATAAATCAGTCATGTCTCCTTGGGAAGTTCTCTGTTGTACAATCAGGCTTTTACCACAAACCAACAGGCTTCGGAAAGGTTGGTGACAAATACAACATTTTTTTTTTCTATTTTAAACTAGTTAAAGCATCAACCTTTATGTTTTTGGATTGATGGTAACTGCTTGCCAAATTTGTCTTAGTTATTACTACATTTATTTTGGAATGGTTTACCTTAAATTATTTATGAAGTTCTTTGAACTTTAGGGTCTAACATTATCAGGTTCTAAGAAATAGTCTAATAGTATATCAGGATATATGGTTTTTGTACCCTTTGTTTTTATAATTTATTTTTCATGACAAAAAGGTAGGTTACATATGCTAAAGCTGTCATTTTTCCAATCAACACCTTCCATTGATCATCAGTGTGTACACTTTTATGTTGTCTTTGCCTTTTGCTTTGTCTTTATTTGTGATGTTTCATTGATTTAAAATGCTTTTTATTTACCCACATAAGTCCTTGTGCTTTTTTCCTCATTTTGTGTCATTTTTTTCCCTCTTCTTTTTTTCCCATTTTGTTTGGTCAATTCTGCCATCATCATCCCAATCAAAACAAAACCTCAAACTCCTTTAAAACAAAAATTCAATGAACGGCCTGACCAAACCAAACCACACACAAAAAAAAAAAACCTGCACCAAATCCAACCCACCAACCAGAACCCTCTGGCCCACCTGAAGAAGTCAAGTGCTCTAGCCCCAGCTCCACCAATATCCTGGTAAGTTGGCGGCCACCCCCAGTGGAACTACAAAATGGGATCATAACACAATACACCATCCAATATACGGCGACTGAAGGGAAGGATACTACTACTCGTCAGATCTCCAGCATTCCACCGGAAAGCTCCCAGTACCTTTTGAAAAACTTGGAAAAATGGACAGAGTACCGCGTGACAGTCACTGCTCATACAGATGTTGGAGCAGGACCAGAAAGCCTGCCAGAGCTCATCCGCACAGAGGAAGATGGTATGTGTTTGCTAAAGCAAAGCCCCAGCTGCAGATCCAGTGTATCCCACTTAACCTACCCCGTCAAATACTAACAAATCTTGCCTATATCTACAATTCCTTCTTCTTCTCTACCCCCTCTGCCTGCTTCTAATACAACTGTCGCCACTTCATACTTTTGCCCCATTTTGGACTACGCACTTTTTTTTACCTAAACAAACTGTGACTCACTTTGTGAAAGCACCTTTTTTTGGCTTTTTCCCCCCTATGCTGCTCAATTTCAACACATGGTATGGCATTTTCAGCTGCAGGCCTCCAACTTCCAGTCCCAACTGTCATTTTTGAAACTTTGAAATATTCTCTGCACTGTTTTTGAATGGCAGCATTTTTATACAACTCGCTTTTTTTTAAAGGAACTTGGCAAAAGGACAAGTTCTGGACAGTGGGAACAACAAAAGGTGGAAGAATTTTTTTTGAAGGCCATTTTTTTATATTTTTTCTCTCCTCATGTGATAGTCATTTTTTATTCATTTTTCCTTGCTCCATAGCCAAAATTCTTGTAGTGCTTCAAGCATTTGAAATACTTGAAGCCACCCTTTGGCTCCACTTTTCTATTTTGGCAAAACACATTTTTATTCCATGTTTTAAAAATCCACTCTACCCATTTTTAATGTTTCAAGATTAGGTCAGTTGTCAGACCTGTTTTTGCTGTTGTTTTTTTCCCCTTACCATTGTTGAAATATTGATGTCATGCAGTGCTTATTGCAGTTTGCTGCACTTTTGTGATTTTTTTGTCACTGCAGCATTTTGCGCTCCAGCTTTTGGGCAAGATTAAAAAGAGAGGGTGAAGGGGTGCGCTATAATTTTGACCTTTTTTCTTCTATCCCATGGTGTTCCTCCAGTTCCTAGTGGGCCACCTCGTAAAGTTGAGGTGGAGGCTGTCAACTCCTCATCAATTAAAGTGATCTGGCTTCCACCGATGTCCAACAAGCAGCACGGTCAGATCCGAGGATACCAGGTGCACTATGTCAGGATGGTTAATGGGGAGCCCACAGGACAGCCAGTCATCAAGGACATCCTGATTGATGATGCCCAGGTACAACACCCTCGTCAGCCAGCCACCTCATCTCTCAGACACATATTATGGCTTTCTCTCTCCCCTTTACATGTGCCACAGCAAAGCCTGTAATTTGAAAACAAGCTAATTTTCATAATGTTATACAATAACTGAACTGAATAAAGTAGTGACTATTTAACCAATTGTCAATAATTACAAGTGTGTGGGATACAGAAGTTGGGCACACTTTTATCTGCGCAAGTCTTTATATGAATATTGCTACTTTTACTGTAATTATTTGCATCAACAAACAAATGTATTTGGTGGCTGCAGACAAACTGTGTGTGTATATGTTCTCACCAGTGACTAGTGTCTGTACCTGGCCTCATTTGTTGTCTCTTTTCTCTCCATATTCTTATATTATAATCAGTGGGAATATGGTGATTCAACCGAACATGTGAGTAGTTAAACTTGAAGAAACTGCAATCTTGTTTTTCCCCTGCATGAATGGCATGTCTCTTTTGTACATTCGGTGTTCAAGACCTGGATTTAAACATTAGGTTGTGGCTATTTCCACTTCTTAAGATATTTACCCTAAAAACTGCAGTTGGAATCCTTGACTGACATTTTGTTCAGAGGAAATTCAAAGTAAACTTGAATTCTATTAATGTTTACTGACCAAGTTATTTTGTTACAAAGAAACATACTCTTATAACTAAAGTTATTCATTTACCAAAGCTTATTAATACTATCCTTTTCCAGTGAAGCATGCCTCAGTTTTTGCTGAGAGAATGTGTCCTTTGTGATGATTATGCTGACATCACATCACACTTTTGTGTCTCTACTTGCTTATATCTGCAAATCAGTCAATAAGTGTTGTGCAACTAAAGTCCCGCATCTTTACAGGAAATGATCATCACAGAGCTGCAAGCTGAGACCACATATTCAGTGACTGTTGCAGCCTATACGACAAAGGGCGATGGTGCACGCAGCAAGCCCAAACTGATCACCACCACTGGCGCAGGTAACTTAACCGCCACTGCTGACTGATCTCCTGTGGTTCTCTGCCGATATACTTTTCAGATACTTTTCTTTATATCTTCTCTTTTTCTCTTTAATGCTGTGAAACTGCAGCCATTTATGGAGCACAGCACAAAGCAAATAGTCTTGCCATCGAGAGTGTAACCTGTGAATGCAGCTAATTGCTGTCTCATTTATTGCAATGACTCTTCCCCACTAGTGTGACAGGCAATGCTGAAGGGAATTTGGAAAATAATGGAAAATGTAGAGAGAGTAAAAGAAAGACAAGAACAAAACAGGACACCAAAGTTCAGCTCTTTTACTCAACTCTTTGACAGTGTTATGCCACAGTAAAAGTACTAGTTGTACACACAGACAGACAGTAGATAGACTGATACTGAATGCATGCCTACTAAAAATATGATGAGATGGAAATATTGTTCTGCATATTTATAACAAGTTTTCCTTCTCTCCATTGGTGCTGTCTTAGTCCCTGATAAACCTCGGCTAATGGTCAGTACAACCAACATGGGCACTGCTCTCCTCCAGTGGCATCCTCCAGCATTAACCCATGGTCCCCTGCAAGGCTATCGCCTCCGTTTTGGCCGCAAAGATGTGGATCCACTGACTGTCATTGAGTTCCCTGAGCGGGAGAACCACTACACTACCAAAGAGATCCACAAGGGAGCCTCATACACTTTCCGCCTTTCAGCGCGCAACAAAGTGGGCTTTGGTGAAGAGACAGTCAAAGAAGTGTCCACAAATGAGGATGTCCCAAGCGGCTACCCTCAGGGCATTACAGCAGAGGGTGCCACCACCTCCACGATTCAGGTTAGCTGGCAACCTGTTTTGCTGGCAGAGCGAAATGGCCAAATAGTGAAATATGCTCTGCAGTATAAGGACATCAACAGCCCACGCAGTCCCTCAGAACTCTTCATCACCGCCCCGGAATCAACAGTCATCCTGGATGGCCTTAAGGCAGATACCACTTATGATATTAAAATGTGTGCCTTCACCAGCAAGGGCTCTGGTCCATATAGCCCAAGTGTCCAATTCAGGACACAGCCTTTGGATCAAGGTAGGACCAGTCCCTGAACCCTTTTAGCCCTTTCCTTTTTAAAATCAACCTTTCCCTGCGCAGCCCTTTCCAACCACAGCAGCTTCATCTGAAAGCCTCAAATGGCAGAGGGAGAAAAGTATGGACTCTGGGGGCTTTGGTATTAACATAGTGCCCTACCCTTAGTCTCCCTAATCTAAGAATGGTTTAAAAAATTCACATGGAGTAAGTATGTATGTCTCTTCATGTCTTGTCAGTCAAGCAAAGGTCAGTCATTAATTTAAGAGTTGGTGTTGGTAAGAAGGTAAGAGGACAGTGTTAAGTTCAGTGTAGTACTCATTTCAGCCTGGTTTTGAAGGAGAAATTCTCAGGTAAGCACTGGTATGGGACCATTGGTGAAGAAAGATATAAAAGGATGTTTTGTGTCTAAATCACCTGCTCCCCCTTTCTTTTAGCAGTGTTTGCAAAAAATTTTCATGTGAGAGCTGCCATGAAGACGTCAGTGTTGCTGACCTGGGAAATCCCAGACACCTACAACCCAGCGCAACCTTTCACTGTGAGCACTGCCCAGATAAATATAACATTTTTATATGCATTGAGTTACTCCACATATTACTATGAGTAACTAAAAAAATATTTAGTCAACATCCAGAACCACAGCCAACATCAACTCATTTGCATACAGATCCTCTATGATAATGGGCAGAGTGTGGAGGTGGATGGGAAGCTAACACAGAAGCTAATCACGGGTCTCCAACCTGAGACACAGTACTCCTTCCTCCTGACCAATCGTGGCAACAGTGCCGGAGGTCTGCAGCATCGTGTGTCTACCATGACGGCCCCAGACGTCCTCCGCACCAAACCCTACCTGATTGGCAAGACCAACTCAGACGGTATGGTGACTGTGGAGCTACCATCAGTGCAGACATCTGAGAGAGTAAGGTGAGTGGAGGTTATCCAACTAAATTCTATTTCTAATTGGTTGTAATTAGGGCTGTCCTCGAGACGTTGATGATTATAATGTGCTTTTTTCACCAGCTGCGTCATTGAAAAATAGAGTAACATAGGTTAACAGCACAGCAGGCTGAAAGCTTTCAATCTCTCAAAATTACCTTCGAGTCAATGCATCGACCTGCAGAGCGGTCTCTGGATATTCACTACTTGTAACTGCCAACTTGCATCAAGCATAATATGATTTGACTTTATAAAAAAGTCTCTTTTGTTGGATATGTGACTTGTATAGACATCACTGTGGTGCAGTGGGACTTTCTGTCCACTGCTAATGTCCATATTACTGATGATTGTCTTACTGATGCATTGTGAACAGAAATAAGCAAGTTAACTTGATAGCTGATATGTCAGGGGTAATTCTTCCCAAACAGAGTCATTTATATTCATCCCTACATTTCAGTGTAATATCCACTTCACCTCAGTCATTACCGAGAGAGGCAGCCCGAATCATTTAAGCGCACTCCTCTAAGCCCTATAAAATCTCTTATAGCCTTTCAACAAAGCCCAGGGTTGTCAGAAGGCCAAGGAGCACATCCGATTGTGGACTGAGGCTTCAAACCCATCTTGGATTTTTTGATCTTGCTGGATGCACTTGGCCCACTGTCTCCCATGCCAGAGCTTAAGCTAATTAGGTTCCCATTAGCCTGCCACACTGCCTTCCTGGCTAGCGCTAGCTAGTGCTGTGCCCAACCAGGAAGCCCAGAAAACTCTGGCAGAGGGCGTTATCTCTCTTGCCACCCTGATAAAGGGATGAAAATCCCTCTAATTCTGTATCTTTTCTGTGTTCACAGAGGTCTCCTAATTACCCCACAGGAGGCCTCTGTGAGGTGTAACCACATTGCCTGACTTCTCTGAACATTCTTAAATGAAATAGAAAACAGAGGAAAATGGTCCTAATCAAGTGATAAAGAATTGCATAACTTGCTAATCTTATAGACTTTCAATTATGATGCATAATCATGCAGTTTCCAATAAGCAGACTATCCTCTTAGCACAGGATGACATGGGGGGCAATACTGTATTTGTTCTTGGTGGCAGAAAAAGGTTCTGTTCGTCTAGGAAACAGTGACTATTGTCTTGCAAACACAACTGGTTAACTGGTGTCTTTGAAAAGTGGCAGTGAGCTATAACCTTGTCTAGAATATTAATATACTGTGCTTTACCGTTTTATTTTCCAGGGGATATTACATTGTGGTTGTACCTCTGAAGAAGCAGCGCACTGGCAAGTTTTTCAAGCCCTGGGAAAGTCCCGATGAGATGAATTTGGAGGAGGTAGGTTCGAAGAATGAGCTTGTTATAATGACTCAGGTTACCAGGAAAGAAAAGTAAAAATACAACATGTAAAATTCCAGTTACTTTTCTATTATCCAGTTGTACTCAGCTTCTTAATACGGTGGCCTACTTAACTGTGCACACATAACACACATTTCCTTTCTCAAAACTGGAAAATAAATAAGCTGAGGCAGTTGAGAGAGCAGGAGGAACAGGGGATGAGTCTTGCTGATTGACGCAAATAGCTGCAGAGAGCACTGTTCATATGGAAATGAGAACATGAAGTAGCCATCAAGTGCACTGCAAACCTCAACCCCCATACCCACCTCCTCCTCCTCCTCTTTGTGTCTGTGGTAATTACCTGAAGAGCTGCATCAGGCCTTCACGTCTCTTCTCATTCCAGGGAAAGCTAGGCTACTGCGTATGCACAAAACACTTGACAACTTTTATATTTAGCCAGTGGAGATGATTCAGGAGCTTCTGTGCACTGCAGGCACGATTAAGTGTGTAAGCACTGAAAGTTTTTATCACTATGTTTTGTGAGCTGTGATTACATTTCCAGTATTCCTTTAGATGCAGTGTCAAATATCGAAGGCTAATGCTTCTACACATTCACTGCAGCTTCACTGCACTGCAGTCTCTGTTCTAGCAATGTGTAGAAATGGAACCTTTCGGATAAAGTTTTTCTTCAGGTTATAACAATTTGAAATTCTAGGATTCCAGGATTCTTGTTTGTGAATCAAATCCTCTGGCAACTTATAGCTTGAAATTGTGAGCTTTTAAATTATTTATTTCTATTGTATAAACAACACAATATATTATATATTATTACATGTCCAGGAGGCTAAAAGAAAACACACCATGTCTCATCTGGCATTGGCTTTACAGCTCATGCCTACAGGCCCATGTCTGTAGCCTTGACCGATTGTCCAAAAGTCGCCCCTCTGTCAGAATTTATTTGTTTGTCAATATTGGCACTCACCTTTTCACAACTTTTCCCAAGGGCAACTAGATTTAGGCATGTTGACAGGAGAGATGATTGAAGACATTATCGTGCAGCACCAACAGGCCCACAGCCAAAACAGAGCACACACGAGAGCGCACACACTGTAATGTGAATGACAGGCACACATAACGCGCACACGTACACACACTCATTCGTGCACACAAATCAAAGATATGAAATCAGACACCCAAACAACTAGCCAGGCTTGATTAGCATAATTATCATCCACGCTTTGTACTGGAAGTTTAAAGTCAGATGGTACAGACGTGTATGAAGGGCAGACTTGATGCGTTTCTTTCAACCTACCATTATTATTACAATAATTACCCGGGAACACTACGAATATTGAATGTTGTACGAATGAAAAAAAAAAGTGCTTTGATATCTAATAATTCCCTCAAAATACTAAAGTGGTTGATGATTTGAGGTAATCCCTTCCAATAACATATAGTTATTGATTTTTTGATTTGATTTGTCATAATTGGGAAAACATAGTTTGAAGCCACTGGCTGATACATAAAATACACAATAATTAATACACTGTATTAAGTTGTAAGCACATCCAGCAAAAAGTCTCCCCAGATTATATTTGTCTACATCTGGCCATCTGGATAGTATAAAATAAAACATAATCGAGATATGTAAATTGGAAATGAATTCAGATTATTTTCTTTTTTACTGGTTGACACTGTTGGATAATCCTCAACCGTTTTATATGCTGGAAATCCACCCAATCTTTTAATTTCACAATCTTTTGCATAAAAAAAACCCCAGATGAAATAAGTCATTGATCTTTTCTGTAATGCTCTGCCTATCGCAATCAGCATTTTCAGCTCAGCAATCAGAAGAGAAATCGAGATCAAACAGATTTGGTTTGTGTAGATGTGTTTTTATGATGTGTGCTGGAACGTGTCCCTTTTGTGTTATCAACTGTCTGCTTCTTACTCCTCGCTGTAGCTGCTGAAGGAGATAAACCGTACGAGCAGAGGCCTTCGGTTCCGGAGGCAGGCAGAACCCAAAGCCTATATCGCTGCCTACTTCAAAGACCTGCCCAAAGAGTTCACCCTGGGAGATGGCAAGCTCTATGGGGACTTTGAAAACAAGCAACTCCAGAATGGCCAGGAGTACATCTTCTTTGTGCTTGCTGTCCTGGAGATGTCTGAAAATGTAAGTCGGCTCCCTCTTTTAATATTATTACATGTATTTTTATATGTGTCTCACATTATACTTGAGCTCAACTTCAGACAAGAGCTTGCTAGCCTCTGGGTTATCGCATGCTAGTGATCTCATGTTCATTGTGTTACAAAGTTTACATGTTAATAAACAGAGAGGGTTAAATCCACTGCATCTTGACGGGGGGGTCGGAGTTTGCTTCTGGTCAGATGTGTTATTCTGAGCCCTTGTGAGGCTTTGACTTAAAAACTTAAAGCTGCTGCTGGCCCAAGAAGCTGACCCTTGCTGCTTTGGGGGAGAGAAACCCCTTAAGACCTTAGCTGATCGCGAGAATACCTCGATAACAGGGCTCCTCTTTAATTGCGTCCTACGTGTGGTCCACCTTATCTCCGCTGCTGCAGCCAGTGTGTATGTGTGCATGTGTCTGCCTGGATGGAAGACCAGAAAGCCGCATGATTAGGCAGCTGCAGGCGTGATGATGGATTTGATGAGCTGCAGGGTCTATAGCGCTGCCACACACTCTCTCCGCTAACCCTGAGTTCAGGTAGAGCAAAAACGATAATAACGGACGGAGGGAAATCTCTAATTTGCCCACTGAAGCATATATTTTCTTCCCACAAGACCTTGTTTTTTTATCTCCTCTTAGAATGTGAAATAGTTCAATCAAGGCTCCCGCATAGGAGAGATATTGACGATAACTTTGATTGGTCAAACTGCAGCTTAGCAGAAATTACGCAGCAAAACTTTGAATTGGCTTTTAATTTGTATTGTTGCTAATGCTGTCTTTGTCAGACTCCTGTTAGATATGCTCTGTAAATTAATTGAAGTCCTGCAGCAGTGCTTTGAATAACTCGAGCTCATCAAATAAGTCTAGATCTACTTTATCCCTCAGCTTAAAGTTCTGGATGTAACGTTCGTATGTTTATGTCAAAGGGGCAATGCGATACATTGGCAAGAAAACATCTTTCAGAATCAGCAGCTGATAGGTACGATTACGGAATGAGGAGCAGGATGAGGTCCAAAATGTAGAAGTAGCATGTGGTGGCTGGAAAAGAAATCCTAAATAGTTTCTAGGATAGAATATTGATCAGCGGTTTGCTTTTCCCCGGCTCAGATCATGTATGCCACAAGCCCCTACTCCGACCCAGTTGTGTCAGCCGACATCGACCCCCAGCCGATCATCGATGAGGAGGAAGGCCTCATTTGGGTGGTGGGCCCTGTGCTAGCTGTTGTCTTCATCATATGCATCGTCATTGCCATCCTCCTCTACAAAAGGTGAGGCTATTAAATGATAATCTGCACATAGAAGGAAATGAAAAGAGAATTATTTTTTCCCACCAAGTGATGCAAATGCACAGGAATCCACCTCAGAAGGGACAACTAACTTAACAGTTTGCAAAAATACTGTCCATGCAATGCTGGCAGACATTCACTGCAAGGGGACGGTGGAAAAATATACACTACATCCACATTATTACTTGTAAATGCACATTTAAAATTCATGTATAGCTACTCAACATTCATGTATGACAATCAATATTTAACATTCATGACGCCAACACACTACTAGGTACAAATATTAAAGTAGTATGTTGTAATGCAGACATTAAATGTAAGATTTTAGCTCAAAGCCTGAGGCACTATCCATGACCCCCACTGAGTAGTACACACACACACACACACACACACACACACACACACACACACACACACACACACTCTCAGATGAGTAAATTCAAGCGTACAGCTACCAAAGCTGCCATCAAATGCAGACGCCCACAATCCTTCACACAGAACCCCCCTGCACGCACAGACGCACGCTCACACTCACAAAAATGTAGAAAACACATGCGGTAGTGCTTTTTCACATGCAATCAAAACAGCCTTTTTTGTCTGAAACCCCCTAGTGGTAGCGAGCCCCCACGCTGTCACTGCTCATCAGTCAAGCGTAGGAAGGGAGCGCTTTGACTATCTGCTGCATGTCACTGCATGTGTGTGCAGCTTTAGAGGGGCCCTGGGGCCTGGGCAAGCATCCCAGCCACCCCGAAACCCCCTCCCCTTTGTTACTACTACCCATTCCACGAGAGAGTAGCTCTAGATCCCAACACGGACCTTATGCAGCCCTCCTGCTTTGACATCAAGACGCACATGCACATGTCTTGCACGCATGCGTCCATACACAGATTTTCTCCCGCCCTTCACTATCTCGTCTCGTTGCATCTTTTTACATAAGGGCACATTTTCGGCAGACTTCATTCAATCAAATGCCCAGCCCTAAGCAGAATGTCACAGTATTACTCAAGAAGTAATTTTGGCAAGGTAAGATTAGGAAATGAAGAGTCAGCACAAGCTATAATCAGTGACAGCACCCAAACTGAAGACAAAACACATCAAAAGTAGGGTATTGGAAGAGGTGTATGCGCATAGCTTTATTCTGGCTCTCTCTCACACCTGTCCTTGGATTCCGTTCATATCAAGTTTTGGTTTGGATTATACAAAGGTGAATTGAAAGTGAACAAAGATTGTGTGTGCGGGGGGGTGGGGCCTTCCAGTTTCCATTTGTGGCAGGCACATTTACACATCGATTACCAAGCTGGTGTCACCGGCGTGTTCGATAACATTCGGTGCATAACCAGGAGGTATTTCTCTTGTCAAGATCAATGCTTATGTGACAGAAGGCTCCTCTTGTGGAAAACAAAGGGCAACAACCATGTTATGTTGAGCTCTGGGAAAGGACATGGGGATAACAATGTGTACCTTCCTCAGAGAGAAACATAAATCAGACTAAATTGTACACCTATACACGTAGAAGTCAAGACATGTCTGCTACCAGACAGTACTAGTAGAGTCTGGAAGTTGTTTTTGGTTGCTTTTTTTAAAGATATATTTAAATGCGGTTTATGCTTAATTTATACATAGTCATTCAATATTAAGACCCCGCATGTTGTTCGCATTTATAAATCCACATGGGTAAATCTTGAATATGCATAATTCTTGATTTTAATAGATCCAACAGTGCTAGGCTTATTTGCAGGAAAAGACAGACACAGCAATTAGGAGTCAAGAGATGACTTTTATGCTTGAACAAGAAGCAATCAGCTGAAACTGCTTGAAATAGCGGAGATACAATGTACAAATCTTGGATGCACCTGGGAAACTGTAGTATTTGAAACAAAAAGCCCCAAGGCTGCATAATTGAGCATAATCTCTGAAGTGAAGCATCACTAATCTTGCACGCAAAGCAAAGATATGATTGGTATCTTTTGTCTCTTATGCAGTCGTTCGCCTATTCTAAAGAAAAGTTTCTAGAATTCTCCATCATTTAAAGCCAAAGGTCTTACCACCTAATGTTGTGTCGATATTTCTTTTCTTGCTGACCAATGGAGCAGCAAACCAGACAGGTAAGAGTGAGAAGGAAGTCAAGGAAAACTAATTCCCTTTAAACCCTCCTTTTTCTCCCTGGACTATACATATTCTAACCTAAACACACAGAAATTGGTCGCCCACTGGAGTTGATGTCATTTGGGGAATCAAAATCAAAAAGAACATTTGTTAAACACGTTACTTACCATTAGCAATGAAATATTATTTCTATGACTCACTGTCAACAGGCAGTTATTGGCAAATGAAGGAAAAAATGTTTTGACTTTTCCTACTAACTAACTTCAAATTGATAATGTCAAAAATCCACCTCATCACCTTCCATTATACATTGTGATGTGACCCATGTCAGTGACCAATTTTGTTTTTAATTCTTATGAATGAACAATTCGCATTGCCTTCTATGAAACTGACATCTTGTGTCAGGGGTGACAATGTTGTACAATGAAAAGATGTGAATATGAGATTAAACCGGCTCTCCACAAATATGAATATTAAAACTTGCACTTAAAATAATAAAAAAAACTAAATTCACAAGAAAGTTCTACAATATACTTCAGTACAATAGCTATGTAGTAAATTAGACCTTTGCATGTATTTTTTTTAAATACAGTAACAGGACCAGGTTACATTATAATACACCACCCCTATCTACTGCTTCAAAATTACTATAGAGTACAGAGAATTGGCACCCTCTGACAGTATCATTGAAAAGTAAACATTAGGCTTCACTAAAAGGTAGTATTTAATGGCTAAGGGCTATTGTGTTGGATTGCATTATACTGTGAAATGATGATGTTATTAAGGCCACCCTCTGTAGCCTTATGTACTGTAAGAACGTAGTCCTGTCACCGCCATAATTACATATTGGTCTGCAGTAGTTATTAGACCGCAAGGCAAGCTTTGTGGTTATACAGTAAGTGTTTTGAGCACCAAAAAAAAGTTAATCAAAAATAATTACAATTTGCTGTCTGTTCTGCAGAAAAAGAGCAGAATCTGAAGCTAGGAAAGGGAGCCTCCCCAACAGCAAAGAAATGCCACTGCATCATCCCACTGACCCTGTTGAGCTTCGACGTCTCAACTTCCAAACGCCTGGTACGTATTCCAAATGAATATGCTCTATGAAAAGGGATGCCAAATGCAAACAATTGCTTGCTTAAAGCTAGGGTAGGCAACATATTTCAGAAGCATTCTCTTTGATATATTTTCTTAAATCCTCTTTACATTCTGACACAAAACTCTGATATCTGTGGTAGTGGCAGGCCAATGATTTCTTTTGTTCTGAATGAACTGATTGGCTTAGCTGCCCGTCTTCCTGCGCGCACTCTGCCTGTGCACGCACTGCGCATGACGATGTGTTTTGGGGGAGTGGCTTGAAGGGAGGGGGTGGGAATGTTTTTGGTTGGAAAATCTGTCTCTTGCTAGTTGCTCCAACGTTGCCTACCCTAGCGTTTAAAAGAAAAATGTATATTCCAAATTAGCTTACTTTTGTTTTTATCTTTTGTTTGTTCATCTGCAACCATTGCTGACTCTGAAACCTGATACCGTAAAATCCCAAAAAAGTATCTTGGTGCTGAGATTGGCGCTAAACAAGTGAGCAGTTTGCAGTCAGACAGTGGACAGGTGCTCAGAGCAGGCACAGAGGGTCAAAACTGACAGTTTCCCCCCCGGAGACACTTCTCAGAGGAGAAAATGAAGAGGCAAAAATGCAAGCCTGACAGATTCATGGCAGCTGCCGTCTTCCTCTGCACCTGCGTTATCCAGGTCATCAAGACTTGTCATGCTTACTCAGAATAGTACAGACTTGCGTGAATGGTATCCTACAGCTACAAGTTACAAGACGCAGCATTGTGGAAGGTGAGGGAAATGTTTTATGGCTCCCGTGTCCCACTTTGTATGCGAGCCAATGGATAAGCGACAAAAAACTGGTGACAAGCTGTAAACTCTGGGGTATACTCTCTCTGACCTTCATTGCTGAGGTTTGTGGTGGTCAGTGGCCATGCCATGGCCTCGGTCATGTGGCTGTTTCTCACCTGAGGGAATGAGGAGGTATGCATCTTTTGCCCCTGTCCTGACCAAAAGAGACGCACTTAACTGCCGTTTGAGTTCCTCTGGCACCAGCTGCTTTGGGACAGGTGTTCAGAGACTGACAATAATGTTTAAATATCAAAGCCATATTTTTCAGGTCAGCTCGTATGAAAGGAGGATGAATTATCCCTGCAGGCTCATTTTTGGAAAAAAAAAAGCTTATGCATATTTATGAAAGCTCTTCAATGATGTTAGGACCATTACTGGCTGTTTCATCCTGGCAGAGGGGTATTTTTCCTTTTGGCTCAGAGTGATCTCAACTATCCTCCCACTATTTCACTCGCCTCTCAAGCCATCACCCCCCCCCACCCCCCCAACAGCCTTTCTGAGAGCTGGCATCTTGGTTCTCTCACTGCCCAAAAAGGACCAAACGTGAACACTTTCTCTCAAGTCCTGAAGGGCTTCTACATTAGACCACCCCTCTTCTCTATTCTTTCTTTCACCTCTTTACCCCTCAATGGACATTTTCATCTTAAGGATGCTTGATGTTTGAGCGACGGCGTGTTGGAAATGGTACTTTCATTGTCCCCCAGTGGTGGAAATGGATTTTGAGTAGCAGGCTGCGATAGAAACACCCTTTGCCGTCTTTCAGAGAGACGTGAGAGTGGGTGGCAAAACGAGGCACAGCTTCCATTAGCTAATGCCCACTTCTGGCCGCAACCAAAATGTAATATTACCTCACTGGGAGTGGGAGAGAGAGAGAGAGAGAGAGAGACTGCCACCCAACTGGCGTGTCAAAATGGCTTCTCAATTCTTAAATGGCGGATCTTTGGCCACAGGCTGGATTGTGATGGCATGTACAAAAAGGTGTCTTTGATTGTCTCCACATCTAAGCTCTTAAATATGCTGATGACACATATACCTCGACTTCCACCCATATTTGACATTGTCAAAGTCAAGTGAGCTTACCCGAAGGGTGAAACTTTATGCTGCAGGCTATGCAAATAGTATATTCACCATGTCAGCGTCTCAGGTTTAAATGAATGTTTTTTTAATTATTTCTATGAAATGCACGGTGGTGTAGCCAAGCTTCTAGCATGATTTGTATGTTACTAATGAATGTCCCATTTAGAATATACATAATCATTCAACTGCTTCTTGTCACATTTCAATTTCTACCTTCTGTTTGTGAATAAAATAGTCATCACATTGCTATGACATCTGCAATGTCTTTAATTACACCGCCGTTTCCTCCGCAGGTTCAGGTGCGCCCAGTCACCCCAGTAACCTCCATTTGTCAAGTTAGTTGGTCTCGATTATGCATTTGACATGATTTGGGGGTTTTTTGCTTTGTTAGCTTTATTTCCTTTTTTCTGCCTAGTCTTGTATTCCCATCCTCATCTAATCCATTTGGTGTTAATGCTATGTCATCACAGGAGGCGGAGTTTGAAATGACAGCCTGAAAAAAATGTCATCACTCAAAGCAGACGTCAACATCTGGCCTAACATTTTGAATGTTTGTTTCTTTGTCTTTTTGGGATGTTTGTTTGTGTCAGTGTCTTACTGTCATGCTAACTATCCACGGCAGCTTTCGGTGCAAATAACGTTCTTCTCTCTCAACTTAGGGAGAGTCCCCGTGGGGAAAGTGTGCTCAATGACTTCTCATTGGCTTCTGTGTCCATATTCTCTCTATGAGCATGGCCACTGCTTTGAGTGAACAAACTAGCCTAACAAGATCCACTCTTCCATCCCCCCTGTTAAACACACATGCTGCTTATCTAATGATTCTTCGTTGGCTCGTGCTTGGGTGATACCCTGTGACAAGACCAGTGACTGACCTTCAGTGCATCTGATTGACAGGTATGGCTAGCCATCCTCCAATCCCAATTATGGACCTGGCAGATCATCAGGAGCGCCTGAAAGCCAACGACAACCTCAAGTTTTCGCAGGAATATGAGGTAAGTGTGATTCAGCAGTTGTGATCAATTTTGAGTGTTGCAGCATAAAGACAACAATACCAGATAATGTTTAGTATTATATAGGAGCATTCACCAGGTGCTCACAAATACTGTGATTTCAATTACTTTCGTTATTTGGTGTCTTGCACTTAATTATATTTTCCCGAAAGCCTTAATCCTGCCGTTGCTTACCCATGCCAACCACACAGCAGTTCAATCACCAGAAGGTTATGTTAGGTTGGGAACTACTTTCATGAGGAATATCTTCACCGACTAACTCAGAGGTCTAAAATCAGTCAGCTCTTTCACGCATTTTGACATGTCATAGCAGGAAACTCACTTGTGTAATTAATAACATTAATAATGGCTGCATTCCATTTCTACTTCCAGGGCCCTGCTATTGTGCCTGCTGGCTCGCTGACATGACTTACTGAGACATTTAAATGGAACAGAGGCCGCCATTAATGTTATTAGTAACACCTGTGCTTTTCCCGCTGTGACAAGTCAAAATGTCTGCAGTGAAAACAGAGTTAGAATGGTAGTGTGAATGCCACTACATCCTAAAAAACTAAAAACCTACAGTGAGAAAGCATATATGAATGACATTTTTACTGTTTAGAAGGTGAAATCAGTTGTTTATTAATGAGGTGATTTGGATGTCTGCATGGGGAGGAGTGCTAAAACACTAGAAACAGCACATGTTGTATATATGATATTTAATTCACTTCAGCAAATGATTTATTCCCATCATGTTATCTGCTCACTGGATGACATTTTAACCATGTGAAATAATATAAGCAACCAATAATAATAGGACTAAAACTCTGGGTTGCCTCGAGGTAGAACTGTGTTGGATGGAGCAAACAACATACTGTACATATTGTGTGTATATATATATATATATATATACATATATATATATACATATATATATATATACACATACACATACACATACATACATACATACATACACACACACACACACACACACACACACATATATAGAAGGATATTCAGTATTGTTTATCCTTGAGAAACCTAATGCTTTACTGCCTAGTTGGGAGTGACTAATGCAATACTTGACTGTGGCGATTTCAAAGGCTACAGTTTACTGACACTTGTCCAACCAGTTAATCATATCTACACTTTAGCTGAAGTCTCACTCTGGAATGTATGTCCGCTATCGGAAATAAAAATTCTTTATGGAAATAAAAGTGATGATTAGATCTTCAAACGTAAAAGTCCTTAAAATGTAAGTGCCCTTAAAACCAGGTGGGCTGCAGTCAGACAATGTACATGTTTCCTCCATGTTTGCTTTGCCTATGCATTGTATATGAATGTGTTTACAATAGTGGTCGAGGAGGTATTCAGATCCTTTACTTAAGTAGTAATACTACACTAAATAAAAAAACTCCATTACAAGTCCTACATTATACACATGCACACACACATATGTACTATATTGCTTGCTGAAATTATAATAATAATTAAGTAGAAATGGAAAGACACAATCCCACCCTCAAGTATTACAGAGAGTACAGATACCTCATATTTGTACAGTACAGTACTTGAGTAAACAGTCACTGGTTTACGAAAAGCTATGCGAGTAAGAGGTCCTTTCAGGGGCATTGTGTGAGATGAGAGCGGTCACCCTTCCTCTGCCCATTTCTCTCTGCGGGTCCTGCAACAGCTCCAAAATCTATGAGGTCACCATGTGGGTGGCTGCCAAGCTGCCCAATCATTATTGCAGCTTAAGTACATTGAATTCCAATTTCATAGTGCTTATTCGGGAACAGTGGAAAGCAATTTTGCAAGCACAATGAAATAAAGATTTTTTATTATGAGCAATGTTGCAGACCACCGTTTCAACATATTTTGATAAAATATCAGGCTTAGCCAGTGGTTTGTCCCCTGCATATTGCTGCTTTAGGTGATTTGTGCAGATAAAGGACTCAGTGCTAAAATTTATTATTGTATTCACATTGAGCTCATGTTCTCTTAAATACCTCTTAATGTATTTCCCTCCGTGGCCAAAGTTTCCATCATTAAACAGGTCTAAAAATTAATAATATAGCTATTTATATTTTATGCATTTATTGCTCCTATAAAATACCCTAAAGAAATCATATATAGAACCATCTAGATTTTAAGAATGGTCAGAGTGCAATGTGTCCCATTGTACTTGGGTGCTACTTTCAGTGGAGATTAACTCATAAAACTTGTCTGTAGTCATTAAAAACACAAGCCCTATTTTCCCTGAAATGTGAAATGGAATGCTTTCTTTCATGTCTTTGTATTTTCCCTTTGTGATATTATATTTTATAGTTTATCTGTCGGTGATGAGGGACCATTATCAACCTCTTGTTGAAAGTTGAAAGAGGGATTGGCTAGCAGAATCTGTTGAACTAGTCTCAAGTGTGGGATTCTAGTTATTGCCGTAAAGTCCTAAAAATCAAATGAGGAAAGCTGATGGAAAAACAAGCTCTTCCTTTGTGGCCAATTCAGAATTTTTTTGTAAATCTTTATAATTTATACATAGAGGTTATTTCATGCCAGAAGACAACACATAGTTCACTTAGCTGTTAAGAGCAAACTGTCTGTTGACACCCCATTTTCTAGAAGATCCTGAGAGGCCAGAATAGATTCTACGCAAATTAACCTACAAGAATAAAACGTCTGGGTTTGGCTATTCATCAATTAAATCAGCTTTCAATCAGAGAACAATCATTTCCTTTGGACCGAATAACCTCAAGTACTTTTAAATCAAGAACACAACATATCTCATGGTCACAACTTAATTCAAGAGACTTGTGTGTGTAGTGGACACCCACTGGTTATTATAGTATCACAGCATTATAACCTCATGTACGTGGTCACATCTCTCACGCGCGTCCAGGTGCTGTCTCTCCCGCTTCTTGTTCTTGCAGTTCTTATGCAAAAGTTCCTGATGTCGACTGTGTAGTTGCTGTGGCTGCTTTGACATACAGTATATTAGTGCTGTCTGCTGTAGTATAAAACATTCTCAAATTGTTGAAAATTGTCAATAACTATTAGTAACTAGTTAAGCTATCCTGGCCATTCATATTAAGTCATTATTGATCTTCTCTTAGCACCCCCGACTGTGACTGACCTCCAGCATCACTGAATGTACTGTAGCCTTAAGTCAAACTCATCCATGCTGAGACGGCGCAATATTTCATCAATATCTTTCCTTTCTTCATCACTTCACACATATAAGGGGGTCAGGTCTGGTTAGCAGCACTAAAAATTGATATAATGCATGCATACAACACGTGATATGTTATTTAGCCAAATGTACCTGCAGTGTAGAGACGTGCAAAAAAAAAAAGAAGACTGTGGGACAAGGAGGACACATCAGAGACACAAGACTGAATTAATTGGAGCTTTCACTTTTATAAAACTGCCTTTCTTAACAGTATAGCCTTGGCAAACAAGGGCCCAGTAAGGTTAGGTATGCAGACTCTTAGCACACTCTTAAAAAGATGTATTTAAACATCAGTATACTACAATAGACAAGATATTCATTTTCAGTTGCTCTGTGTAATAAGACATATTTCAGTAAGCTTTCTGATATTGATCTTGCATAAATACCTCATGGGCAATTGCCAAAGAGCTGAATTCAATCTTAGTACTGAACTATGTTCATATAGTGCAAATTATTCCACTGTAATGACAAACTTTCTTCTACTTCACAGTCCATCGACCCTGGTCAGCAGTTCACATGGGAACACTCTAACCTGGAGGTCAACAAACCAAAGAACAGATATGCCAACGTGATTGCCTACGACCATTCCAGGGTATTACTCTCCGCTATTGACGGTATGCCACCCACCAACATCTTCCCTCCCAACCTTTACTGTTACTCTACCAACAGCCAGTGCAACTGTATCTTTTAGACCTCAGGAACGCAACCACACTTTGATTTTTAAATATATTCCTACACAAGCACGCCAGACTACTTATTTCCTTTCATGCCTAAGGTGCTTACAAAGAAAGGCTTTAGAAACAGGCAATTTTCCTTAAAATGCTGAGGCAAGCGTTATTAGAGCGCAAATTAGATTAAACAATGACTTATAGTGAGAGATGGAATTGAGTTTTACCACCATCTATTTCTCTGACTTGTCAGGTTATTCTTTTATAATGTAACATTGTCTACGAAGCTATGGCCTGTTTGTTGAGTGTAATTTAAACCAGAACAGTGGGCACACTGTAAGTGCACAGAGTAGCACGTTATTATGTGGGCTTGTTTGTGGGTATGCGTTTGTTCAAAAAACAGACATGCTTTTGCCCATTTGCCGCCTGGTTGAACCTGACAAAACTCGCAGCAGCACACAAGATAAAGTGCTAAGATTACACTGGCCAGAGTGACACAACTGATAAGGTGTCGTTTATGACATTACATGCTGTGAACATCAGACCCAAACTTTGGGGCTAGATAGTGGCAAATCTGTTTTTTCACAATTTCACTTGAGCCCGTCACCAACCTGACATGAACCAGCCCAGTCTTTGGCGGATTAAAGATGTGTCGCACTGTGCAGTACAGCTTCTAAGGAATGAAAGGCCATTTTGAAATGGCTAGTTATTGCTGGCTTCTTCACCAGTTTATTGGATTAAACACAATTGCACATACGCACACAGCTATTAATTAACCATTTCCATTGAGCTGCTCCCATGGAGGGCGATGGAAAATAAACAAAGGAGTAAATGGCTAATGTGACAAAAACAGATAGATAAAGACTAAGAGAGCCCTTTTTGCAGCCTCTCTAAGACGACACACAGCTTGAGTGTTGATGGAACTCCATTAGCCAGGCGTATAAACACATCTGCACAACCACATTGGAGCCTTTGTGCTACAGCAAGCGAGTAGTTCTCAGCCAGGGGGACATGAGGGACTTCCTCTTTTCCTTCTAAAGCTTAAACAAAGCCTTTTGGCAAGCAACGCGTCTATTGTTTACTCTGATTGAGTTCTTTGAATAAAAAGGGATTTGGGATTTGACATCAGAATTTGAAGACAGCTACAGTACTTTCAGAATTTATTGATGTGGGAACGGATCAGCAGAATACTCGGAACACAGGCGCTACGATTCTCGAGTACATTTGTGAACTTTAATTTGTTGTGACATCACTGAATGTGCTCTACTTTTGACGAGGCACCTCTTGCCAAGTTTCCTGACCTTACAGAACATCACTTCATTTGATAAAATTGGAGCATTTCTCATTTCACTACAGCCAGTATTAGTTTTTGTTAGTATGACCGTTGCAAATTCCACGTTTCCTACAAATTCCATCAGTTCTATGTTCTTTTAGGAACATTAAAGTTATGTAAGAACTCACTGTTTTCGCCACTGTTCTGTATTTAATGTGGAAGCTGTCACAAGTCTGGGATTCAAGGAAAAGAGCTGGACTCGAGTCACTGGCCTCCGGTTCTACAATAAGGTCATCTCATATTAAGAAAATCTATTCAAAATCAAACGCGATGACTTTATAAATGTGTTCCATAGTCGGAAAACGTAGGAATCGGACATAGTGCGAGTGTGGTCATCTGCTTGCAAATGTACAATGTTATGCACATGAATATCCTACTACTACTAAGAATCATCTTTATCATCATTACAACATAATGACTTAAAACTTCCTGTATTTTCTTTGAGATGCCTTTGCTTTTCTATGATGAGTAACAAGTACTGAACAACCCTGTGACAATGTTTATTTCCCAATAAGCATATTGACAGAGAAAATGGTCACATTTATACAAATCCTGAGTGACAGAACGCATAAAGGCACATTTGCGAATGTGAATTAAACAACTTGCCTCATTTTCATTAAACCACAGTAATGTCTCTCTTTGCCTTTTCTTTTCAATTTGAAAACGCACTGGGCTTAATTGTATTTATCCCTTGTCCATCATGGAAATGTACAGCCGCCTGGCTGTGTGGACAACTTCAACAGCAAAAGAGAGGGTGGGGGACAGTTGAGAAAAAATAATGTGGGTTCGTTCCTCAATGTGTTCATATTCCATTTTCCCTTTTTTCTGTTGAATAAGTTACCTGGGAGTATAAGGGAGTATAAGGGAGTCTGTGGGAGGGGGGGGGGGGGGGGGAGCAGTTGCAGTGAGGGGATTCTCTGATACGTGGCGTCCATGCAGATGAGACTTATCTTGGTCGGCCATGTGTGCACGAAGCCCCTAAACTGCCAGTCCTAAAGCATTGACTAGCTGTCAGCTCTGTCTCTCTCGCCTTGATTCGAAAAGGCTGCTGTGCCTTTCATTTAATATAAGCAAAGGGAAGGAGGAGTGAGGATGGAAGGAGGGGGGGGAATTGTTTTGCTAGTTTTTTTGTGGGTTTGTTTTTCTCCATGTGCGGTGATAGACTTTTACAGACCAAGCTTTATCTGCAAGTCAGTTGCAGATATGGAAGAGAGACACAAAAACTGTGGATTCAAATGTGTTGTTGATAGCAAACACAAATCCTTATGGACTGTAAAACTGGTTCCAAATGTGACTGTTTTATGCTATTTTACGATTTAATACTAAGAGAAAACATGGAGAATTGCCTCACATGGTGTCTTCTGAACCTTATGTGGGGGGAAATCAGACTTTACCTGAAATAGCTATTGATAAAGTGAGATCAACATAGGAAGCAACAAATCCCACAATTTTGTGACATTTATTGTATTTTCCACATTGTGTTAGATTAAAAACGTGACACCTCAAATAAAATGGTTAACTCTGTTTGACGTACACCCACCATCTAAATTCTCCCTGTCCTCTGCAACACGTTGGTGCCTCTTATGAAGCAATCCTCTAATTCAGCTTGACAACCAAAGTCACAACTCGTCTCTTTTTAGGTATCCCTGGAAGTGACTATATCAATGCCAACTACATTGATGGCTACAGGAAGCAGAACGCCTACATTGCCACCCAAGGATCTCTGCCAGAGACATTTGGTGAATTCTGGAGGATGATCTGGGAGCAGAGGAGTGCCATCATCGTCATGATGACCAAACTGGAGGAGAGGTCCAGGGTAAGAGACAGACGTACAGATACAGCTTCTCTGGAGGGCTCTCCATCTCTCTAACGAGTCGTATTCAAATGAAATGACAGGGTTGAATCCAAAAAACATTTGTTTTGTTTTAAGCTTTGGAATGTACTGCCTTAATTCATAAAAATACAAACACTGATTTAGAAGTCAAAAGAGTAATTTCCACATGTACTAAAACAAAAAACATTTTTAAAGCCAATTAAGTAATTTTTTTTTTATCTTCATTTGCCAGTGAAATTTGGCAGTATAAATTCGTCCAACTCTTCTCATCTTGTCTCAGTGAAGTGATCAGTTTGATGTCTCTGACCCTGGTTAATTTGTACAGCATTTTGTACCGCAGATACCTTTGTATTTATTCTCCGGGAGAAGCCAGGTTGCATTCTGTTACCAACTGATATCCTCAATCCTCTTTTTAAAGCACTCTCGCTTGTTGTTTACTCCTGACTGATTAGTGGCACGGCTCCCTTCATTAGCTTAGCACTGCTGAAGGCACTGGATTACAATCAGTGATAAAAGAAAAAAAAAAAAAAAAAAAAACCGACTCAAAGAGTGAAAAGCTAGTCCTTTAGGGTCGACACGGTCAAAAGGCACTTTCTATCTCTCTCTCTCTATTGCACCTCTTACAGTGTTTGACTGAGCACATGAAGGCTTGCACAGACTCCATAAGCTACTGACCTTCACACTTGCATGCCTTTTCTAAGAGCCAGGCATAGAGTTTACAAGGGTGCTGACTCAATCCAGAGAGCAGTTTCCATTCAGTATCTGCACAATCTGCAAAGCAAATAAACTCCCCTGGCTGCTCAACATTGTATGCAGTGTAAAATGCATGGTTTTTCCATTAAATTTGGTCCATGCTGTCAAGTTTCGCTCTATAGATGCTTTGTGATCTAACAGTGCTACTTGGCTCTGCCGTAGAAGCTTCCTGCGAGACAACCCCCACCCTGATCGTGTCATACAGTACCATGATGTTGTTTGACATTTGTGTTACATAACATGCTCATATCATTCACTGGGAAGCACTCAAGCTGTCTTTTGTATGGTTTGCATATATAAAGCTGGAGTGTTTGCAAGTAAACACTATTATGAATCATTTCATTACTCCTGGTATCAATGTTATAGCAGCTGCTTAGAAATAGGGATGGATAGTAGAATGGTGTCCAGTTGTGATACACAGTCACAGAGTACCAGGCAACATGAGTGGTTAATGAGCATGATGACATTTCGATTGTGTTGAACATACAGTTCTAATGGACAATAAGAAGAAAAAAAATTGAATTGGAATACCAGTTATTTCCTCCCCAGCACCGATAGTCCTTCCCTTTGTCAGCTAAGCAATAATGCTATAATGGAACAGAATTTTATTGGCCGTTAACTGGGAAACAAAGCTGTACACTCCAATAGCAATAAAGCTGAGCCTGTAATATGATTGGAAACTGTGGTTACCTTTGTAATTATAGAGTATGTCAGGACAATTAATAGCACCGTCGGCTCTATACAAATATCTCAGGCCATTTTATTGATTACAAAATCAAACCTAGTCAGCAGGAATGAGGGGAATCTGAATGTTTATAGTACCATTATTTGACTTTGTGTACACTTGTACTCAGTGAATATACCTAAAATGGATAAAGTTTTTTAAAAATATTACAGAAATGCATTAAGACTAATCCGTTTTAACTACAGGACAGAATGTTTTTATATATTCCTATCTGTGTCTAATGTGATATTTCTCTCCACTGCAGGTGAAATGTGACCAATACTGGCCTACAAGAGGGACAGAGACATACGGCCTCATTCAAGTGACACTGCTAGACACAGTAGAGCTGGCCACATACTGTGTCAGGACATTTGCACTTTTTAAAGTAAGGAGCGTTTGAATTCTGTGATCCTACAGTAGCTACTTAAACCCCTCAACGTCTGTTAAGGGCGAGTCGTGTTGGTCGCTAACCTTTCTCCACCTCCACATCCAGAACGGCTCAAGTGAGAAGAGAGAGGTGAGGCAGTTCCAGTTCACAGCCTGGCCAGACCACGGGGTACCAGAACATCCCACTCCGTTCCTGGCCTTTCTGAGACGAGTGAAAGCTTGCAATCCTCCAGATGCAGGGCCCATGGTGGTACACTGCAGGTAAGAAACAACATGGTTTCTCAAAAGCATCCTGAAGCATGAAATTGAATTTGTTCCCTCCATTTGCTGTAATGAATATATGAATACATATGACAAAATACAATACATCCATGGTTATGTCTGAGTCATTTGTGTACCGATAATAGAGATTTTTTAAAAGAAATAAGACATGAACCAGAGGGAGAAAAATGTTGTCTAAAGGTGAATATTGGATAGGCCCTTCTGTAAGCCCAAACAACTCAGCCTACTAGCTTTCACCAAAGGCACTTTAAATCTGAAGGTGTTTTCAGCATCACAGCACAAAGAATACTAGTGTCATTGCCCTCAGCAAACTTAAACTTCTCCTCCCACACAGTGACACACAAACACACGCAGACCTGTCGCGTTCCTTGCTACACCACTAACATGTCATACATCAGCAGCCCACAAGTCCTTGGCTTATCCCTTTGGTTATTGCATCTGAAACAAATAACTTTTACTTACACACCAACTTCCCTTCCCTCGGCTACATAAGTGGCCAGACTCCCAACAGAGAGGCACAAAGATATAACAGAGACTTCTGGCTCATCTCAACTCGGGAAGTCATCAGAAGCTCTGCACAGAGAAAGCAAGTGTGTGTGTGTGTGTGTGTGTGTGTGTGGGGGGGGCATAGTTAGTGTAATAGAGAGAAAGTCAGAAAGTGACAAAAAGGGGACTGCTGAAGAATTAGAATTACCACATGCTGAAGTTAATTAGACCTAGTTGTCAAATCGCTTCAAATTGAAAATCCTGACTTTTTACAATGAAGCAGAATGCAGGAATTAATATCCCTCTGCAGATGGGAGTTTTTAATTCCTTTGGCTCCTTATCAGATACAGTCATTTCCAAGCTCCAAATCCTTTGAGGGGCATTTCCCTCACTTCACCACAGTTTTAAATAGAGGCATCTTTTATATTTGCATACTGGCAAAATAATGTTAGGAGTGTTTTGTGGGTAAGCAGCGATGTACTGTAGATAAAGATATTTTGTACTGTAGACATTTTATTTTGCTGGGAGCTGTTTATGCACATGCAAAGAGGCCCAAGTAAAAGCTAAAAGGGGAAAAAAAATGAACCTTTTTTGCCTATAATTAAAAACATGGTATAGTCTCTTGAGAAGTTGATTAATTAGTTACTGGGTGCAACAAAAACTGCAGCTTGCCATGCGTGTACGTGCTGAGGACCCCTCCCCAACGACCATAGAGACACAACAATAAACAGAAAAGAGCTCTGGATTTGTTTGTTTGAGTGATGGCATATGAGGTCCAAGTAAGAACCATTTAAAATAAATTGCACACTGTTCCCATTTTCTGAAAATCATGCACCAGGAACATGTTCATTTATCATAACTGTCATTATTTCCTGACTACCACGGGACACAAAGATCCTTAGATATAACCACTCAAACAATTTTTTACACATATTTGTGGTGAACCATTTCTGACCAAGACTTTAGCTCTGTGCGCTGGTGGGACGTGTTCATCTCATGTTACGGTATGTCCAATTTTTCCAGCCTTCATCATGAAGTAAATTTTACACAGCAAGGTTGTGTAAAATGTACTTCATGAATGAAGTCTGCAAAAATAAAGGTTTTGAATATAATTTGTAGTTTATAATTGAGCTTATTCCACTGAAAAGATCACAGTTTTAGTCATCTATTTATTTATTTGCTTCAAGTGACAATTTTACATGCAATTTTACGTGACAATTTCTCTCACAGTGTTGGAAAGCTAATCATGAGAAACAGAATGCAAACAGAGCATTTTGCACATGCTCAACATGTGGATTCAGTGGAGGAGTATTTGACAATAATAATCAAAACGCATGAATTTGTTCCCACTGCGGAGCTAACGCTTCAGACAAGGTGAAATCACAGTACATACTGTGAAATCTGCCTCCCACGGACATTGTAGTGTGTTCCCTGCTTTCCTAGTTCCTGCTGTTTTCGCTAACCCATAGGTCAGGGACTGTTTTGATCTTCAAGCTGAGGGGCTACTCAGGCATTGTGAGGTGACGGAGGAGGTCAAAAAGACGTGATTGAATGTCATGGAGATCACTGCCCTTTTCCCAGTGACTCGAAAGGGAAACTTTTGATAGAAAAAGCAACAGTTTCAAAGGATTCAACAGCCTTGGCATTTCCCCCCCTTTTTTATTTTCTCTCTATTACTGTGTATTATTGTGGCAGCCAGCACATAATTCGGACCTAACTGCCTTCACAGGTTAGATGCAGATGACAAACACAACCAGCTAGTGTGATAGCAAAAACAGAAGCTTCGTATTTAGCTATCTGCGAGTGTTTCAAGCATCACTGAACATACTGATGGACAGCAGAAGACTGGATTGTGCTGCCGGAGCAGTTTAAATAAAGCTTTCTATTGTGAAAAATAATTGAAATCCATTTTAAGTGCTCAGAAGTAACTGCACCCAGGAAAATAACCCTGCTTTCACTGCCAGCTAGTTCCCCACCCAGTGCAGCCGTGATGAAGCACTGGCACCGGACAATGCTACATCATACCTGGGTGTGGTCAGAAGTTAAACAGACCTTTTAACCCATAGCGGTCAGGGCAGCAGTGCTTCTCTTCCATACAAGATATGGTTGGAGTAACTCTTGAACACTGACGCCTAGCCTCAGCAGTAGCTTTAGTACCATGGGGGCATATAAAACATCCCTGGTGGAAAAATTAAACATGGCCTTCTCCATTTCCAGAGGGTCAAACTACAGTAGTGATTCCAATAGAGGGAAGGAAAGGGATGACTCAGGAGCACTGTCATCATGGCATAGTTGCATGCAAGGTGAATTGTCCCACAGTTGTTGGCATGTCACAATCAGCAGTCAACACTCTCCAGTGGTTTATCAATGACAGTAGATAAATGTTAAACAGAGTTATTGGGAAAAGCCTGTTTGAAAGAACAAAAGTCCAAATGTCAAAGGTGGAAATGAATGATTTTCTTGATTGACTTTCCACATTTCCACACCAAAATCATTATTGACTCCATTAACAGCAATGCCAAGATCCTGGTGAATTTGAGTTCATGTGTGTGTGTGTGTTCAATAGGCAGTGTAGGGAAATGGTGACAGGTTAGCTGACGGCTAGAGATTTGGTAACAATACATATGTAATTGCTTTCACTGCTGCTCATGCTTTATCTTCCTCGGACTCATGGCAGCTGTATTTTACGCTGCACTCTCTCTCCCCATCCCTTATTCCCTAAACTCCTGGAAAGCATATTAGTCTGACACTTAATGTGTGTCGACGTCCAAAGCAGCTGGTCTTGACTGGCTGAAAAAAGAGGCAGTGTCAGGTCATTAGTGCAGTCAGTCCGCCAGTTCCCCTTCAACTGCCAAATGTTCCGACGGCTTTCTGCAACACCCTCACCGCACCACACACGCACACACACACACACACACACCCACCCTGTCACATGTCGATAAAGGAATATTGCATATGTTCCTAGCATTTCATGGTCTTACATTTAGGGAAAACTGTGGTTAAAATATATTCCTGTAGCTCAGTCTTTTAGAAAACTAACGACACTTCTTCAAGATAACTGGCAGCATCTCTACCCTCCGTCTGCTCACCCCCCCCCCACCCCCCCACCCCCGTTCCTCATCTTCCTCCGTCTCCATCTCTCTAGCTCAACGCTGTCACTCTGTCACTTACTCTCTCGCAGGTCATCACTCTCCCACATCCAGGTCTGCACTGTAAAATGTTTTCAGATTGGAAACAGCTGGGGTAAAGGGAGAAATCTCTTCTAGTTTCTGCATCCCTTGCCCAAGGGCTAAGGTGTTCTCAGACCTGGAAGTGATTCATTCTTCAAATATCCCCAAGACACTTTCACATTTCTTTGCCGCCTGACTCCCTCTTTGACTCACATGCACATTTTGTAATCACCATAGAGCTGTGAAAACTTTTGTAAAGAAAAAAAAAAAAAACTTTCATTCAGCCATTTTGAAAATGATCATCAGATAATTTGTTAAAGCCAGTGACTCCCATATATGTCTTTATTCCATTTGCAGCACATTCAAGTGCAGCATGGCACATTAACCAGACTTGGCCCCCGGGGGACTAACTTTACTCCCTCTTGAGTTTGCCTTCTCAGCCCTGTTCCTCAGAGCAAATGAAAAACAAATGCTCCATCAGAAGGAGGAGGCACAGGCATGGCTCACACCTCGTAGGCATGTCAGCTTAATGGATTGAATAACCTATTTACTTTGGAGTGCCAAGCACAAGGGCTTGTCCTGTCAATGCTGTGCTTAGCGGGTGGTGGGAGGAGAGTTAACAAACAAGATTCAACACCACCCTGTCACCCCACAGTAAATAAATTGTCATCAGAAAATATCTTCTGTGCTGGGGCCTGTGCTATTAAAAACATGCAATGTGCGGTGATGGCAGCGCGTTTTTAGAATGTCAGCAGTCTGCAAAAGGGCGCTACATGTGTACAGCATGTCTCAAATTGGCCTGCAAGAAGAGAAACAGTAAAACATTTTCCCTCTTTGTCAGAGTGCTTTTTTCACTCGTGCATTTTTACACTAATGTGAAAATGTGCCAAATCTTAATGAAGAGACCTGCCTTTTCAGTGCCTCTTCTAAAGCTCCAATGCCGTGCGCTGTGCTAATCTAATGGCATTAATTGAAGTCAGGTGCACTTCTTCGAAGTTGCCCGGCACATCAACGAAGCCCTCAATCAATCAGACTCAAAATTTCGCCTGTGTATCCACATGTGTGTGCATCTGGTGTAGTGGCACTTTTCAGAAACATGATATAAAGGTTAAATGTTTCTGTTGCATAAGTGATTAGTCCTGATGGGTTGGAGAGCACAGGTGGGGTCCAGCGGGGAGAGACTAGATTGCAAAGCCAGCAGAGAGCCCGCTTAAGGCTGTGACTGCCGAGCCCTCTTCTCCACACAGTGCCACTTCAGGTTTAATTACACTCCAAGCCAAATGGTCCGTCCTACAGTGGCAAACTTGGCACAGAGAGTTTACCTTTTAACCTCATCTCTGGGAGAAAGGAAGTTCTTCAAGCTTTCTGCCCATGTTTACAAAAGGTACCTCTCCTTCCACTGGACTTCCCATCGTTTCAATCGCTGGACATCAAATACATACATAATCAGACACGTTATATATGGTTGCCTTATACATGTCAGATCTTTTTTAATTTTTCATTCCAGAGTTGTATAATTAACCCAGCTTTTCTTGAACAGTTCCAACTGTGCCGGTAACATTATTCCTTCTTTCCCTTGTTTCTGACTACAGTGCTGGGGTGGGACGCACAGGTTGCTTCATCGTGATTGATGCCATGCTGGAGCGTATCAAGCACGAGAAGACTGTGGACATCTACGGGCATGTAACGCTAATGCGTGCCCAACGCAACTACATGGTGCAGACAGAGGACCAGTATGTCTTCATACATGACGCGCTCCTGGAGGCCGTCAACTGCGGCACCACTGAAGTGCCCGCCAGAAACCTATACGCCTACATCCAGAAACTGACGCAGATAGAGGGTGGAGAGAACGTCACCGGCATGGAACTTGAGTTCAAGGTACAAACTGTTTACTGAAGCAAAAGCAGTGGGCAAACTAAATGAGCAGTGTTTTAGCTTTAGATTCCTACAGCATCATCTAACTCAGCATGATCACACCTCAGGTTTTACAGCAACAACTTGCCATACGCAGCAAATTTACAGGCATCCCATTGGCACCCCTCGTTCCGAGTCACATGCAGGCCACGGTGTCATTGATTGGCCATTCTCAGTGCAACTCCTCAACTCTTTTCCAGTTCCCATTAGGCCCGCTAGACAGCATGGGGCCTGTGGTTTTCCCCTTCAATTCCAGTTAGCTGACTCGCTTGTGTAACCTAGCATAGGATAAATTCTACCTCTCTCGTTTCCCCTTCCTTGGGTAACAGGGGACTTGGCTTACATGAAAACGGCAAACACAGGTTTTCCCCACCACAGAACAGTTGCCAGAGGGACTTGAGCAATATACTCTGCATTTACAATGTGAGGCTCAACCAACCTTATCCAGCTCTTTGCAGTCTGTGGTGTTCGCTGTATGCATGGTATTGCCTTGCTTGTCACGCACCGACTCTCTTGCTCTGCGATGGATGCTGATTCAACTAAGAGATGATAAACAGGTTAGATTACGCTGTACTTCTGTCCACTCCAGGCATGCTTGGGTATCCATTTCCCTGTCTTTTAATCATAACATGCAATTTTTCTACCCTGCCAAGGCAATCACTTTGATGTCATTTCTGTACTTTATGGTTAGGTGAAATAGTGTCTAACCACAGTACAAGTTAAGCCATTACAGTGTAGATTTCATCACTCACTATGTGCAGTTTATTATTTTGGATTCTTCCCTACTCTCATGCAAGTAGGAAAGAATCCAAAGGCATACGATTGTTTATAGTACTCGGATCTTTATCATGTACAATCCACCTTTAGTGTCAAATGCAGTCCTCAGGTGAATAAAGACACAGTAGGTGCTCCTTACCTGGCTCCAGTATGCTCATTGATCTCTCTTTTTCTCTGTCTCAATGCAGCGTTTAGCCAACACTAAAGCCCATACATCACGATTCATCAGTGCCAATCTCCCCTGCAACAAGTTCAAGAACCGCCTTGTTAACATAATGCCATACGAGTCCACACGAGTGTGTCTTCAGCCGATTCGAGGAGTTGAGGGCTCTGACTACATCAATGCCAGTTTCATTGATGGGTACAGGTAAGTACCCATTACCACTCTGATGGCCAGTATATAAGTTCATTAGACTTGAAAATGGCTTGACATTTCATAGAAGCAACTACATTTTGTTTTGTTTTTTAAATTCATTTAATATCAACTGGGAAGAGTCAGCAAATGTATACAAGACAAGAGCCACTGCCATGTTTCGGCCGGTCACTGCAAATATGGCACTTTAACATCTTCAAACTGTTCACAGTGAAAGTTGTATGCATGCATTTCCATGCTAATTGTCTCATACCTTTTCCATCATGTGATCAATGTGTTTCCCACAGGCAACAGAAAGCCTATATTGCCACACAGGGGCCACTGGCAGAGACTACAGAGGACTTCTGGAGAATGCTCTGGGAACACAACTCTACTATTGTCGTTATGCTCACCAAGCTTAGAGAAATGGGCAGGGTATGCATACTCTTATTGTCTTGACTTGTTGTTTTTTTGGCACATTAACCTCCTTATTCTGGATACAGAACACAAAGGTGTGTGTTACAAAACAGATTTTATAGATTCAGCCATGAGAATATAAGCTTTCAAGCAGTCGGTACAGTGTGAATTGAATGAAAAAATTCTGGGAATGAACACAATGAAAAGTACTGTATGAAGAGAATGTTGTTGCTCACTGTGGTATTCTATTTTTCACTCCATACAGGAAAAATGCCACCAGTACTGGCCAGCAGAGAGGTCGGCCAGATACCAGTACTTTGTGGTGGACCCCATGGCCGAGTATAACATGCCCCAGTATATCCTGAGAGAGTTCAAAGTGACTGATGCCAGGGTAAGCAGACATTGTTTCATGGAACAAAGTTTAAAAGATCAAAATCTGACATTGTGGGAATGGAGCTATAAAGTCAGTGTTTCTGTTTACAGTTTGGTCTAGTATATTGTTTTTGAAAGTCTGGGATATGGCTGAACCATGGGTCATGGGTGACATTGAATGGATCACCAAGGTTTCACCTATAAAACAACAATAATTTTCAACTTTTTATATGTTTTAACAATCGAGCTGTACCTGCACTCTAACACTAGGTCACTGTGTTAAGAATTTAGAAAGAAAGAAGTGCGTTACTGAGAAATAACTGACTATTTTAATTTCTGCACTCCCATTATTCAATGGCTTAATCACAAGATTTTATTTACCAAGAAAGATGATTTGAATGACACGCTGCATGGTGAACACTCTGACCGGATTTAACATTGCAGTAGTCATTAACTCAAGATGTTGGCATTGTATCAAGTATTTGTTTATACCAAACTATGGCCTTAGGTGAAATATATGCATAAATATATATTTGCGGAAATTATGACACATGTCAATGTGTAAAAACAAATATGGTGCTGGCAGCACTGAGCTGCCAGAGTTTTTAATTCCATCAAAGGCTTACACAGATAAATGGCGCAGGCTCCCTCCTTTGTAGTGCATGTTACACTGTCTCGTCAATGGGATTGCTCTCCTTATCAAAGGGATACAATATCACTTAAGTAATGCACACCCTCAAAGTCGATTCTCAGAGCACCCTGTCGAGGGTAGCACATCAAAGGAATTAGTATCGTTAGTTTTCATGTTTAATGCATTCAGGTATGGCATCTTTTATGACAAAACATTTCCTCTGATTCTTTAAACTTGGCGCCTGTGCTAAATTTTTTCAAGAATGCTGTCTTGCACTGTAAAACCCACAAAGGCGTGGACCGTTATGATGGAAATGATCATGGAATGAACTGCATGGGTTGGCTGTCTGCGAAACCCCTTAGATTGGCTTTGTTGTTTCACTTCATCAGTTATTCTTTGCCATTTTCCCATATTTCCGACTGATGTTCCATTTAAAGAGCTGGCTCTGTACATTCTCTCTTTCTTCCCATCCTCTGTTCCCAGGATGGACAGTCACGGACAGTAAGGCAGTTTCAGTTCACCGACTGGCCTGAGCAAGGAGTGCCAAAATCAGGAGAGGGTTTCATCGATTTCATTGGCCAAGTACATAAAACAAAAGAGCAGTTTGGCCAAGACGGGCCTATCTCAGTCCACTGTAGGTAAGTGACCAACCAAAGCCAACAAAACATCACTTGCATTTTGTACAAAATGAATGCAAATATCTCTTGAGCTGCAAATGCTGTATGTCAAAATGAATATTCTGTCTGATGGAACATCGTTTGATGTACAACAAACTTTTTCTATATTTATATGGATTCTTTGGCCTCACCCTTGACCTTGTTGGCCTCTCTTCCACAGCGCGGGTGTTGGTAGGACTGGAGTTTTCATCACCCTCAGCATCGTCTTGGAACGAATGAGATATGAGGGCGTAGTAGACATCTTTCAGACAGTGAAAATGTTACGGACACAGAGACCAGCTATGGTGCAGACAGAGGTAAGTTGTTTCCCCCCACACACCTATCACCTAACATATGGAATCAGTTACTGTGTTATCAGTTTGATACTATACTAATAAAAAAGGGCTGTATCTTCTTGAGCTAAACAGATTAAGGCAAGACACCAGTCTAAAATTATGTAAATTTTCATATTTCAAGTTATTTTGCAACTAATATATATAAACATAATTTTTGTCTGTTTTACACCAAGTTCGTCAACTTTGCGTAAATTTCATATTTGTTAGCACTTTCCAAGTAAAAGTTTGACCTGTCTAAAACTCTCCATATTGAATCATCATAAATCATTTGAAAGTTTCTTTTCTAGAGCACAATGTTAGCTAGTCAGTATATCATGTATCTATGAGAGATGTGTTCATGTTGCGTTAATCTTTAACAGCTGTTTTCTCAAAATTCCCTAAATGCCAAGTCATTTCCCTGGTCCTTTAAAATAGTTAGAGCATCATAATTTTACACACCGCTTCTTAAGTCTTACAGCAAGACATTTACAGAGGTTTTTAAAAAATATATCTTAGCATTCTCATTTTATTTGGCATTTTATCTGTAAAATTGTGGGGGAAAAGGGTCTGTCACACACACGACTGGTATACTTTCAATAAATCCATGAAAAAAAAGAATATTTTGATAAACTGTTCCGTAATGTCTGGCCATTCAGTATATTATCACAGTAGTCTTATCTGAGTCTTGTCAATGGAACTGGATTTGAGTGATATGCGAATTAGTGCATATTTAATGAGAAATACTCCATTTGCATATAAAAAGAGTAAATACAGTTCTAAAAAGGTTTCTATTTATTTAGGTTTCTATATTTTTACTACCAGCTTGTAATGTATCATTGTGATATGACTAAATTTGGGGAAAAGCCTATTTGACTGTGGCGTGGTGATTCATTTAGGAACTGAACCAATGTAGAGTAGTGCAGTCTGCACATTTATCTCATCAATACATAAAAACTGGCCATTGTTTCCTCACACACCTACTAGTATTATCTTCAAGTTTTGCACAAAAGAGTGAGTGACATGGTACATTTGGAATTTTTTAAAAAGCATTCAGTTCAAAGGAAAATGCAGCTAACGAAATTCACAAAACTCTAGTTTCGAGGCTATAATTATAGCAATGCTAAAAAAAAAACCCGGTACAGAAGATCCGGTATAAAGATCCCTAACATGGAGTGCGAGCTTAAATCTTCTTTTCTTTGTTTCCAGGATCAATACCAGTTCTGCTACAGAGCTGGCTTGGAGTACCTGGGAAGCTTTGATCACTATGCAACGTAAAAGACGCAGTATTGGAAGAAAAAAGCAGAGGGCCCTTTGGAAAGAAAACCCAGTGAGCCTCTCTTCTGAGCCATAAATTCCTGCTTGAGAAAGTACTCCTTAACTCCTTGCTAACAACTCATTAAGTGTTGGATGTGCGACATGACTCTTCAAAAAATGAAAAAGATGATTCCCGGAGGACCAAGTATTTCCCAACCCCAATAAAACCTTGCTTTGACACAAAGTGAGGGAATCCTGACTGTTGAAGCATCACATGGGAATTACCTTTTCTTTTGCTTCAAGGATTCATTTTGGGGTTCATAAAACTGAATGAAACTAACACAACAAAAAAGTAAATGAACAATAATGACATCGTCAGAAATGCATCAGTGATTATGAACCATTACGAGAGGCATCGGAGGCACACAGAATTGCGGGGGAAAAAAAACTTGATGCACATTGTAAAGAGAAAAAAAACATCTGTTTCACAATCAAGTACACACAGACAACCCATCGAAAAAGAAGACAATGCTTGGTCCACAACAGCAGGACAGACTCACAGTAATAATAAATAAATACCCCTTTTCCTGTCACAATGTTCATCATCTAAATTTTGGGAGAGGGTAAAGTTAAAATGATATATGAAATAAATAAAAAATTATTGATTTAGTTTTTTAGTACTTTATTATACAGCTGATGTGCTTTTTTTGAACTGTGTGAATTTCCTTTTTTTACACAAATTTATCGCTTGGATAAAAAGTGATAAAAACATACTTACGTAAATGTTTAATTTTTTTTAAAGCTGTAGAACTGTTCTGATGTACGTGCTTTTTTGCAGAAAATCTCTTTGCTTTTTTGTTTTGACATTTTGTTTCTCTTTTTTCCCCCCCACATTTCGTTGCACTTAGTGCACAGAACAGAATTCACACTACCAAAATGTACGTACGTTAAAAGAAAACTATGTTTTTGGTCTTGAGTTTTCTGTTTGTTTTCGGTTTTTTGTCCATGATCACATACATGGTAACTTAATCACTCCCACAAGATAAACTGGGGCTTTGTGGAATCAACAGGGATGAGCAAAGTATGAAGTTGCTGCTACCGATTATCTTAGTTCTTCCATGTTAGAAGAGTGATAAGAAAGAAACTGATGAATTGGATAAGCTAAATGAATATATAATTATACGGTACAGATTGTCAAATATACGTGAAATATATATATATATATATATTAAAGCATAAATATAACATTCTAAATAGATTAATAAAGTAAATAGTTTATGAGTAAAAAGTATATGAAATATGGATTGTCTATGAAAGCTTCCAAATTGAGAGTTGTGTGCTAAGGGGGAAATGAAATGAGATTTTTCACTGGAATGCACATCAGTAGGACAAAATTGTATTCTGATTCAGTGCATCTTTTCTTGTGCAATAAATATGTGTGTTTCTAGATAGGGTTTTATGTGGGTATGTCATTTATTCTTGACATTGCTGTTCCCCCTGCAACTGAGGTGCGGGAGTGGGAATGTCCGATGCTAGCCAAAGCATCACACTGGTGCATTTTTCAAGCGCTCATCCGGTCTGTAATTAGAGGCAGAGGGGTCACACAGCCGCAGTCACCGCTCCACACAATAGGGCAAGGTACAAAGACGTCACTTTCTTGTGGTTCTTTAAAGCATTCAATGGTAATGGCATATTTTTTGTTTCATTTTGCATTTAGAGTGCCTTATATTTATGCCTGTTTTTATAATGTTTCATTTAACATATTAATGTATCCATTGAGTATCCTAGGCATTTAGTATAAATGTAATTGTGTAGTTTATTTACCGTTAGTATTCATTTGTCACATGATGAAATTATATATGCAAATAAGAACATTTCAAAGCTCGTTTTTTCATTTTCAGTGGCCTTATTGTGGCTGAGTGAATTAGAATAAAACAGTTTCTATATATCACAGACCTCTACAGAAAACAGTCAAGAATACATAAGAGTATATATTTAAATATTTGCAGACACAGAGCCAGGGATGAGATTGCAGAGTACTGATCTCAGAACTAAACAGGCTAAAGGCCCAACATAAAGTTAATGAGCTTGTGACCGACTGTCACCACAGTCACATTTTAAAACGGTCCGCCAAATTAAAAATTGATTTGGTTAGAAAAGAATGCCTAACGCACAGGTCGTCACCGAAGGGTTTCTTCTTCATGCCTTAGGTTTGAATTACACACTTCATGTGTGTCACTGTGCAGAGATTTCTGTTATCTCTATTTCTGTTAGAGTTCTGTTATCCTGACAATCCTAAATCATTTCTTTTTTTTTTAAATGACAGAGACTGGGTGTTTAGTTTGGTTATGTGTCAGTCTTTATGTTGAGCAGCATCTTCTCCGTACCCTCTCTGATGGCTTTGTGGATGTGCATTCCAGGTGCTTTCTTTCCCTTGTTAACTCAAGCAGCTGTTTGTTTTTGTCGACTGCTTAACTGATTACATTTGTCATAATTTTGAGATATAAAAGTGCTATTATTTAACCTCATGGTGGCTAACGTTACATTATGTTCAAGTCTCGGAACATGTTTATTTTCTCATCTCAGTTTTTTCCCCTTTCTTTTATTGATTTTTCATTTGCATGGTGAAACATTGCAGAATGGCCTGAGCTGGCCTGGTAGGAAGATTTGCACTTTCTCTATCTTTGTACTATGCACTGCCCTATTGATTCTAAACCCAATAATATATTACTTGAACCCATCTACAAAAGAAAAAAATCTCCTTAAACGTTCACTTTGTGTGTATGTAAATAACACAAAAAAGGTATCAACTCTTGAAAAAAGACAAAAAAAACAAAAAAACAAGTTTGTGGCGAAAAAGAGCATCCATTCTGATGCCATGGTTACTCCAGCAGATGACTTCAGAAAAATCTGTCCCCCAACCATCTGTTCTTGTGGCTTTGCCATTTAAGCTTGGAGTGTCATTAACAGAAATAAACGTTGTGTTCTCTGCTCTCTCTATCTATCTCTCGTCTGGATGCATAGACTGAAAATTAAATAATGAAATTGTAAAAAAAAAAAATGGCTTGTTAAAAAGATCATACAATTACCTCTGATTAGTTGTAAGCGTAAACTGTTTTTTTTTTCTGAATGAAAGGAGTGCTTTTTATTTTCTTACTTAGGTTACATTGGTGGCGAAAGAAGTCTGTATGAAAATCAGTTCTTTGCTGACACAAGTTCCATTTGTTATAAATGAATTCTATTAAAAAATGTCAGTGTTATGCATCGGCGTTTCACTTGTTTCCCTCCACCTCACTTTGACTCGGAAAGACTGATGGAGCTATTTTACCCCCTACTGGTCTGGGTCCAACATATTATCCACAGTTCTCTCATGAAAGGGGAAATTGAGCCTCACCACATTTGAATGGATTTCCATTGCTCTGGTATTTCTGTCACTGATGTCAGCCACAATGAATCATCAGGGGAAGCTTTGACAGATGAAGTGCAATGTTTTCAAAGCTGCCTCATTCTTTTTAAACACAGATTTTGTTCACCCTAGCGACAAAGTGGTGTAATACTGTAACTTAGCATTAAAACCACAACTGCTTTACACTCAATGCAACTGCACTACTTTAACACTGTACTTTTTTTCTTTTGCCATGTGTTCGTGCGTCTCATCAACAATTTATATAGTTGTTAAGATAACACAAGAATGACATCAGTCAAACCAGCAGCCAATAAAGGCCCAATCTAACTTTACTGAAATTAGAGAAATGGAGCGTTTAACATTATAAGAAGACATGCGCTGGTTTAGATAAACGCTGGCCTTCAGTTGGACTGTGTGTGTGTGTGTGTGTGTGTGATGAGGGCTCTCATAGCTTGCCCGACACATCGAGACTCATACAAATAGAAAGCGAAATTATACTTATTAGTCATACTAATTTATAACTAATTAAACATTTTGTATTATAAATTAATAATGACATGTATACCAATATATTGTGGTACATATTAATATATAAAGATATTCAGTATGTACAGTATATGTGTATCTTTATATATTTTTACATAAATTCATAAATAAATGAAAAATGTATAGTACCAGTACCAACAGATGACAAACATTATTGACAGGAACTTTAAAACAATAATGTTTGTATTACTTATTGTATCATAACATTTTCACTAGGGTATAACTTTAAACATAATTGTCCATAACAAATGTATATATAAATATTTATTGCAAAAAAAACTACTTACATAGTAGCATATTTTCTTAGTTACTCTTTTTTCCTTTTATTGTGCTTTCCAAAATGTACACATGAAAAGTCTAAGTAGTTGGATTTAGCCAGGGCTTAGTACTTTTAAATATTAATTTTACATTGTCTATGATGATATAATCATATCAGAGGTTATGGTAGACTGGCTGACTAGGTCATACATTTAGGTAGATGGGAGTTTTGTCACTATACTGTGTGACGCAATCTATTCACAACAGCACATTATGCTGTATTATTCTGTCAACAACTCAAACCTAAAGGGGTACAATAAAAGTGCCAATGACCTGAAGAAAGAAAACTGCAAGAACAAGAAAAAGTGATTTTTTAAAAAACAGTATTTAGCTGCTTGACATCTGGGGAACACTTTGGAAGTCAATAACTGCTTGTCGCTGGAGACGTTAGTCAGGACTCAGGAAAATATCCATGCACCCAATTAGGAAATCATCCTGCATGACACTGAACTTGAGTGTACTGTGAAAGATTTGTGATGTATAACAACCACAATAGCAGATCATAGCAGTGTTGAAATATCAAGAGGTACATTTTTTGGTAGAGAAAAAAGCAATGACATAGTGCAAGAACTACAGAGATGATGTGCAACAATTATTATTTGTTTGCTGATGTTTGTTTTTCTGAACCATACCTCAAACTGAAAATGCAACTTAACTTGAGTATTGCATCTACAAGAACAAGCAAATAGCACCTAATGTATGCTATATACTGATACGAAACTGTGTCCACACATGTTTAGGATGTGACTCCCCAGACCAAGAGTCCGCTAAGATGTCAGACACCAAAATGGAAGTTGGAATAGACAGAGTGCCCTGAGTTCTTGAGTATCATATTACCGCGTATACCGTCAATTGCATATGACATGTAGGAAAATGTTCACAGATTACTGCACGGCAGGACCAATTATTGCTTCATCGTGTTTTCTGGCAATTTGATGGAAATTGGCTAAAAATAATTTTTTTAATTTCTTTTGCAATCGTTCCAGTTCAGATGTCTGCTTCACACCAGACGAGAATGCAACAAAATAAGGAACCCCTACTGTCATCAGCTTTTCTTTTTTTTTGTTTTTTTTTTACCAGAGACTGCACTTCAGATGTGTCAAACAGATGTTCTGTCTTCATCTCTCAGCGGTTTGTGCAGAATTATGAAACCAACCAGCCAGTCACAACACCGTGCACAAGTCGTTTCTCATTTATCCACCCCCCGCTTTAAAAAAAAACAAAACAATGACAGCTTGCCTCACTCCCCTGGTGCTTTATTTCCCACATCCTAAACTTGATGAAACGTGCCCAAATGAAGGCTAGGGAGCGGCGCGGCGCGGCTTTGTTGTCTACAGTAGTGAGTGGGATTCAAGAATGAGACGTTTCTTTTTATTGTCTCAATTTTGATAAAAGGCTTCTGTACCCACTTCCACTGCAGCAAAATAAAAAAAAAATAACAAATGGCATAACTATGCATTCAAAGAATTCAATTATTCTGGCAGGTTATTTTGATCCAAGAGTCTGACACAGCATCCGCCACCTGCTGCGTTCTTCATGCTCCATTCCTGTGTTGACAAACAATCACCTGTTACATTCTTCTCCAACTTATGTATCAGGTGTGACTAATTTTTTATTTTCACTAAAAGGACTCTGTTGGCAGTTATGTTCTGCATGCATCCATCTTCATATTAACACAGCTGTGTTAATTCACGATTAAAATTGTGTGACTAATTGAAGAACCTGTTGTAGCCACATCTAAATGATGGCACCTTTATTGAAACAAAAGCCTGTTCTATACGAGTGGGAATCTTTGGGAATCCAGCGATTTTGTTCTGATTCTTGATGTCACGATTTGAATCAGAATTGATTCTCACTGTTATGTTTTCTTCTCCAGTGTGCAAAACCATTCACTAAGGTCTTTAGCCCAGTGAATTGCAATGTAAAATATTACGTACTGGGAGGCTAGCAGATTACTAGCTTCAGAAGCTAATTAGTCTGCCAGTATGAAAAGGTTGAAATCAACCACCACCACTGGCTAAATGTCTTTTGTAGAAAAATAGGATAGTAATTGATGTACTGGAGTAAGGAAAGTCACAGAAAGTCAGCCGTGCTGTTACAAAGGTTGCACCCCATTAAGCTATTAAATCCCAAATGCTCATCTTCTTTTAAGATGAACTACAAGACTTGGTTTAGGTTGCCATTTTTGTTTTGTCAGCGCAACTTCAATTGACTAGTTGAATCGTCCCCCCTAATCTTCTGTATTTCCTGGATTGTTGCAATCTCATTCATAGCTTTATAAGGTTTCATATGAAACACTCTCCTACAAAGCTTATCTTATTTACAATTACTCTTATGAAACGTCCTTTGAATGTGTTAGGTAACAGGACAGTTTCATCTTTAAGCCCTTTCCACCAGCTTCTTTAAAAAGCTTCTTCCACACCTCGAAATAATCTACACAGAATGGTGACAGTGAATATAAAAGCAACACAGCCTCCCACCGTGACCTGTATTTTGAACTTCAATTCAAACACTTTCCTCGCAATAACATTTTCAGGTGCAGTGTGATAACTAAAAGCCTTAATTACTGGTTAAACTAAAGCCAGTGTAGTTTCTGTATTGTGGCAGTTTCCACTGTGTGCCAAACCTTAGCAGGGATTCATAGACTTGTTAAGGGCAGAGTTCACACCCTTGTCACCAATTCACTGTCGCAGCTGGTGGCCAGCAAAGCTAATATTAAACATAAGAGCTAAGCAGCTGAGTAATCAGACATTGAACTTCCTGGATTCTTGGCTTGACTGGACTAAAGGCACAATTTAGAACAAGTGGAGCGGCTGTGTGCTGCAAATAAAATGGACAGCTATGGGTCTGCGAGCAGCACCAACCCAGGGGCCGCTTGCCGGTCAAAGCGGTGATGGCTGCAGCAGGGAGACTGGCACCGTGCCCTGCAGCGGACTGGTGACGATGATCCATTTGGGGATCCACAATCGAGCAAGCTCCCAGTTCAACAATGAAGAACTCAGATAAGAACTGACACTGCTGCCAGTGCTACATTGACTTTGTCTGCACATCACGTTAGAGATATAGCCCAACCGATATGGGTTTTTGGGGGTCGATGCCGATATTAAAGTGAAAAAGAGCTGATTTATGAGCCGATATTTAGATTTTGAAAATTATTTGGATAGTAGACCCCTTTCCGGTCCAAACCACACTTAGAACAGGCCAATATTGAAAGCTGTTCTGTATGCGGGGTATAATACCTTTTCTTAATTGGATTATGTTAATAAAATAAAATTGGTTAATTGTTTGTTCTCAACAACTGAACATGTAAACAATTGCACATGATTAAATATTTGCTGCAGGAAGGTGCAACTGTAAACAGATTGCTGAAAGACAATAGGTTTAGGCTATGTGTATTTTACCTTACACGTAATCTGCCCTAATAACAACTAGAGCCCGACCGATATGGGTTTTTGGGAGCCGATGCCGATATTAAAGTGAAAAAGAGCCGATTTATGAGCCGATATTTTGATTTTAATAATGATTTGGATGGTAGACCCCTTTACTGTATAAACTACACTTAGAACAGGTCGATACTGAAAGCTGGTATGTATGTGGGCTATAAAACCTTTTCCTAAATGGATTATGTTAATAAAATCGATTACAGTCTCAAAAAGTGAACATGTAAACAATTGTACATCAATAAATATTTTCTGCTGGAAGGGAGAGTGAGAGAGAATAAGCATGTGTATTTCACTTTACACATGATCTGCCATAATTTCAATGTAGCACATTTACATCTAGTTCATCCCTTTACCAGCACTCTTTAATTCTAACCAAAGCTACATGAAACCATTTAACCACCATCGGTATAAATCATGCTGTCTAGGATACAGCTGCTGTTGAATGCATCTAATACTACAGGAATGTCTACAAGGAGGACCTGCAACTTTGAGATTTCATTTAACTAACGTTATAACTACAACCAGAGCCGTTACGGCTCTGACTACGACGTTTCACATCTACAACATCACACAAAGAGGAGCTACAGGAAGCAGTGTTAGATTCTTGTTCAGCTCACGTTTATTTACATGTCCGCTCTGGTTTAATCATGTCAGACACGCCGACTAACTGCAGACAGGCGGCTCGCAGATATATTTAGAATACTTCAGAAACTATAGTTTAATGGCTCGTTAATGTTAGCGCTCCTCCACTGATAAACACGGCATTAGCTTTGTGGCTAATTTAGCAACGGGCAGCGTGAGCTACTGTAACGTTACGTGATTTTAGAGAATATTTAGAAGTGATTAACTAGGGACAAATGTGGACAGTTCACTAAAACTGCCACACTGTTGTGTAAATGTACAGTTACTTCTGTCCAGCAGCGTAGCTTTCAACACAAAACTACCATAACATTAAACTGCTGTGAGCTGGTAGGAAGCCGGGAGATGGCAGTGAAAAACGGGAGGGTTAGCAAGTCATGAATGTTTTCAGGAGAGGAGAAGTGACTGGGTCTGTTTTTATTATAATTATTAAAGTCAATTAACTTCGGTCAGCTGACTGTTTTCTTCTGTGGTTTTTGTGGTGAGGCAGTGCAGTTAACAGGGGAGCTGCAGCTGGTCACCCTCTGGTGGGCAAACTATCCAAAGCTACGAGAAACCATTTCTCAATCACCAATTGGCTCAAAAATATGCCATATACGTTACAGTGACCTGCTGTTGAACACATCTAATAGTTATGACCGTCTGCTACGAGGGCTTGCAACTGTGAGGTTATCTGGTGCTGCAGTGTTGTTAACAGAGGAGTTGCAAAGTGTCCTCTGGTGGGCAAACAATGCAATACTCATGACATGAGTGAAGGATCTGACTCTCTGTTTCTTTTTTAATAGTCATATCTGCTTTTATAAATGCCGATGCTGATTAAATGCAGCTCATATCAGCCGATAATATCGGTTGACCGACATTTCGGCCGGGCTCTAATTAGAGCTACTTCGGAAGCAAAAGGAGGTTTTGAACTTTAAACACTAGCGCAAAAGCACAGTGAAGGCAACACAAACACAAAATGCTGTTAAATGCGGTTATCAGTTTCATTATACAATTTTGTTTGTCTTTGAAGTGCCCATTATTACTAGCTAGCTCTGTGAAAATGAGTTAAAAGACAGGGCCTCTTCAATTGAGTGACCAAACAAAACAAGGGAAAATGGGGAGATAACAACTGATGAAAACAGAGAGGAACAAGGTAGAGACGACATCAGAGACGTCAGCGATAGTGGACTGGAGAGGAAGGCAGCATGAGCCAACAGTTGCCGCAGCGTAAAAACCTCTGAAGGTTAATTTCTCCAGCTCAGCATCTTGCCAATATCCCCGCGATCAGAACCTCTGTAGGCCAGCCATCTGCTTCCCCTTTTCTCTCTATTGCTGCACTCCTCATTCCCAGTTGGCTTCATCTGGGAGTGGACATGCATCAGGGCACTTTTAGGAACTAATCTCTGAATGTGGATGCGTGTGTGTGATTGGTTAACATTCTGTCTTTTACCAAAAACTTTAGTTTCTATTTAAATAATGAGATATTTATAGGTTTGCTGTTGAAAATGTGCACATGATAAATTAATTCATGTATCAATAACATCTTAAACGGGCAGATTATTATTTACAGTATAATATTAGTAATAGTATATTAATTGCTTCCAAACTGATTTCCTATCTTTCTTCTAGTGACAAAACCGTACATAAATTCAAGTTTCTTAAACAGTGACCTGGGAGTGAAGTTATTTCCTAATATGACGTAAAATCAAAACACATCACAGGCATCCCCAGTGACCTTTTAGACCAGGCTGAAAACAAAAGAAAAATATACAATATAGTTGAAGCCAATTGGAAGTTCACAGCACACATCAATTATCCTGTCAAAAAAAGAGAAGAAAATAAAAGAACAGGAAACATAATTTACGAGCTTCCCGACAGATTTTTGTTGCAACCTAAAGCAATAATACACCTTCAGTTCAGTGCTCAGCTGCAGTCTTTTCATACACTGCCACTTCACCAATGGGATAAGTACAAAGGGTGTATATTTTTGTGACCTCAGAGGACACAGTGTCAATTATTCTAGGTATGGCTCTGTGGAGGACTTCATTCCCTAATCAAAATAAATGGCCAGTTCAGCGAAAAGTGAACGGAGCTAAGCCCCCAATATTCCTTCGAGACAGGAGGGGGGCTCGGGCCACAAACAAATCCATTACCACAAGGTAAATAGGACGCATCAGCACTCTTGGCCCATTTGAATGGCTCTAGTTCCGTGACCACCCCAGCAGATTCTACCATTTTAGATGCAGGAGCTGATAGCAAGAGTTTCTTTTTTTTCCTTCTTCTTCTTGCAAACCAGCCTGCAGTCAATCTTACATAATACAGTCTGATGATAAAACTCTTCCACGTATGGCAGCTCCGCTAACTGAAAGTGGCTGTGACTAACTCACTGTAATGGGAAAAATTCAGCGTCCTGCTTGCAATGGGTGAAAACGTGGAGGAAGTGTAAGTTCAGACTTTAATGCAATGCTGCAGCCTAATGTGGTCTTTAGCAATTCATAGAGGGGTTGGAGGTGGTGGAGATGTATTTAAAATGAGCTGTCATGAAATTAATTTTTTTTCTCTCCCCCTTATTTTTGCTTCACCAGCTGGTAGTCATTTCATGTCAGGGTGTATATAATTTTCAGCTGAAAGTGGAGACAGTTCTGCTCTGAGGCACTACTTTTTCTTTTCTTTTTTACAGCAAGAGAGCTTTTAAGAACACAGCAAGGCTTTCACATTGTCCATCTTAGTTATGATGTCTTGTTCACAATAGTTTTGCTTTTGACATTAGATAAAACTACATCAGGGACATTATGAAGCTGTCATGTGTTTCCACAGAGGTATAGAGAGTCGCTGACAAGCTCAACCAAAGGAGCTACAAAAAAAAGGCACTTATTGTGAAAGTGAAGGTTGCAGGAACCTATGTAATGAGGAATAAATAAGAATTGGCTGGTCTATTTTCCTCGAGCTTTGACTTGGAATCACCTCACAATTAAAATTTATATTCACCAGTATTTTTAAAACTTATTCATTACCAATTTGGAGCTTTGAATAGTGGCCAAAATGCACTCAGTTGAAAAAACTGCTTTAAGAGCACTACTGAGTCCACCTTTCATCTTTTGCAGCTGCTATCACAGTTGTCATAGTTCTTATGCCCTGCACCAGGGAGGTTGTTAAAGCATCTCCACTACTGAGGGCCCAGGCTAAGAGTTGTCGGCAGATTCCATTTTCTCTGCTAGGCAGGGATTCTCACCTGAAGCTACTCGAGCACAGTCACTGTTGTCATGAAAAAAAAACATTTTGTGGCAGCTCTATCTGCTAGCCTATGGTTTAGGTGTGGGGTGATCAATGTATTGTCACATCAAAAGCGGTGACTCGTTAGGTGCATGCTAATGAGCGTGAGGAATCCTGCTGGATTCTGTAGTTGGCACAAGTAAAGCCATGAAAATATGTGTCCAGCTTGCTAAAATGAGACAAGGCGGCAGATGGAGAATGGAATTACTCTGTAAAAATGAAGTGTTCCCGCTGATATCACTACGCCCTTTGACAAATACTAAAAACCTTGTGTTTTGGGGGATTTTTTTAAGCCACAACGCTACAAAAAGCAGATTGACAAACACTTCCAACCAAATAATTTCAATATAGAAATATTAAACAGGCTTTAAAAGCGTTACCTTGAAATAAGCTTTTTCTTTTCTTCATGTAATACATTAAAACAGGGCTGAACAGAATCCCAAGAGCAGGTAAAGTGGAAAAGAGGGGATGGTATACTGCTACTGCTCAGGGCCATACAAGAGCATTTAACTAGCAGAGATTAACTGCTGTATTCCCACTGGTGGCTTAGATGTCCTAGTGTACCGCTTCAGGGAGAAGAGATACCAGAGAAGGAGTGAAAGAAAAGGGAGGTGGGGGCGGGCGGTCCATGTAGTGCTGACAGCTTTGGTCACTTGAGAGTGTGGAGTGACAGGTGATACAAAACAAAAACAACCTCCCACCCTCCATTGTTTTTAGCATTTTGAGCAGCACTGTAAGGTTGTGATTTGATCATGTTGAGTATCGCATGAAATAACCACATGATGACAGACTCCAAGCAGGTAACAACTGTGTTTCTCTATATTTTGAAAATAGAAAAGAAAGCTTGTGGAATATAGTGACTTCTCCTGGGTTCTCCAACTTGGCACAGCTGCTGTGTTCACTAGTCAATTTATTCTCTCCTGAAAACTGTCCCTCATTTCCCATGTCTTGATATGTACCATACCTAGACATGGCAGCGATCACCCTAACTCTGACAGACACATGTTTTGGAACTTCCTCCAATTGCTCCTGACCCATTTTCGACATTTTCTCAGGCCATTCCTTGTTAGCATCCATAACATCACAGCCATACCCACTGGCATTCATGTTATAAATACTGCATGCTATATATCACAGAATGAATTCAAGGGTGGAAAAAGACATTCTGATGCCAAGTTGACTCTGTTGCCTCTGAGTTACAGTGCCGTGCAATCAGCAGTCATCCAGTCAAATGGCAAGAATCCCACTCCCCAGCTTTAACTTGATTGTAAGGTCTGAAAATCAGTGCTACTGTTGCTCTGTTTTTGTGGAATACAATTTATCAGGCCCCCCGCATGCAATTATGGTTGTGAAACACAGTGAACTGTGTTTATCCAGCAATAAGTTCCCATTTAAAACATTTTAATAAAAGACTGGGGTTTATTTAGTTTATCAAATGGTGAAGTTTGCCCACTGTGGTAACAGAGATTATATTGTTCCATCCTTTGTTCAGTGCCTTACAATTAAGACCCCCAACGATGGCAGTGGACGCCTCTGTATGAGTTGTTTATTATATCAACAGCTAGCACTGTAGGCTTTCCCTATGTCTTCTCTGTGCCTGTGCAATAAACACACAGCAGTGCTACCTTTTTGGCCTCCCTCGACCGCCCACCATCCCCCTCCTCCGTTTCTCTCTCTGCTTCCCTGCGCCTCTCCTCTGTGTTTCTGCCTGGAAGTGGAACCGATCGTTCTGGATTCTCTCCTCCGTAGCTGAGAAAGCTCCTCCGCTTGTGATGCAGAGCAGGCGAGGAAGCACAAGAACATGGCACGTCTCCAGCAACGCTGTTTCAGAGAGGAGGAGTGCAGCATTTTGTATGCAGGCGGGATTAGCCTAATTGAAGTGTCAGCCTGAGAAAATTGTGGATGCGTGCGGGTTAATGTCTGGGTATAGCAGAAGCTTCACTCATCTCAGTGATGATGAGGAATTTGGCTATTATTGCAGGCCTCATTTGATTGTGCATGCGCACATGTGTGTGTGTGTGTGTGTGTGTTTGTGGACCCCACCCCATGGTGATGCTAATTGTAAAACCTACCATCTAGTGTATCTATGATGCTGAGGCGGCAAGGTGGAAGAGGTTGGCTACATAATTACTTTACACCATTGGGCCATTACATTAAGAATTCACAATTAAAAAGAGCAGTAGTCTTGATTAATAAGTTTATGTGAAAACTTGCGAACAAACTGATGAACACTCACGTTTGCCTTTTCTAACGTTTTCTAAGTGGTGCGAGTTGAATTGTACATCTCACATACTGTTCTCGCCCTCCCTCGGTTTCTATCAGTGTAATTGTCAATGTAATTGAAATGTGTCAGTGTGACAATGGTAACCGTGAATTAACGCTGAACCGAAGAGAGGGAAATAAAACGGTACAAGCCCCACTGAAGCCACACAGACGGAGCGGCACAATTTCCCTGTTGCGAGTATACACAAAAGCTATTATTGCCTTGTCAAGGCATGGAACCAAAATGACTACCTTAAACAGGTCTCACACACCGTGTTCAGAGCGTATCCAGCAGAGATGAAGGTGAAGGCTTTAGTGCTTTCACAGGACTTTTAGAGGGAAGGAACAAAGTTAGTACTATCCTGAACAGCGTGAAAACAGTTGCCCACTTTTTGAAAGAAACACCAATACCTTGTTTCACACTACACTTTCAGTTTCCCTGTTAAACAACTAAATTCAGACCCGCAAGTAGCACCTATCATTTGTGGGAAGCCAATCAGCCCTTTCTGCTTTATCGTCGCAGTTACACGAGTCTTTCGACAAAGGGGCTACATTGCTATTAATTTACCGGGTTAAAACAGAGGTACCTTCAGCTCTGAATGTAAAGCATTTTGGCTCGATTCTGTAAAAAAACACTTGACTGTTTAATCGGCTCTAATAGCCATTTGCTGTGTCACATGCAATTTGATGGCACGCTTTGAAATCAACAGCAAGAGAGCATTTTAATTAGCTCTTGCCTGTCATCTGAACGCGTTTGACAAGGTGAAAGTTTTAGCTGGTGGCGGTGGATATCATGAGCTGATACATCTGCCGGTGCAAATGACATCATCTGTAATTATTCCCTTTCAGCTGGCCAATTTGGTTCTTGTTTGTTTTGAGTGCTCTCTGGCGCCAGAGTCTGTAATATTTACACTCGGTCAATGATAGTTTGACAAAGAAACACCACTCTAGACTGCGATTTTGCTGAATAAAAAGACAATTATAGTAAATTAGTTCATGGTTTAATAATCTTACTAATTACATCTAGTCATTTTCTGTTTGAGTGTAAAATAGAAACCGTAGCAATTATTACAGTGGTTTTTGCATCACCTATTTTGTAAATACATGTCAAGTATAGCCAGATAAAGTATCTCATTCCAAAATAAACCTATAATATCCAAACGAACATTTCTGATGGGTTTTATTTTGCAAGTGTGCATCTAGCATGGACTAATTAAAAAATAATTTTACACTTATTGTCAGCAGGGCAGTAAAAACATGTCACTGTGTTACAACGAGTGTTTTGTATAGAATAGTTGTCAATTGTAACATTTCTTTAATGGGTCTCTCTTCTCGTGCCATGTCTTTACATATAATAAGGTGAGTGAATGCTATTACCAGCAACGACAATTTAAGTGCCAAGACAAGATACTGTGAGCAGCAATGTAAGACACAATGACAGAGGCAATTATCTGACACCTCAAGGCCAACCCCATACTACACAGTATTACTTATGATCTGTCTTTAGATATATGGTCAGACTATAAAACCCATGTAGGAAGGGGAATATACTGTAGCAAACTGCTATGTGACGCAATACATAGTCTATCGTTATAAATTATGTAACATACCATATCGTTCTCTAATTGTTCAATCCATTGAATCTATAACCAAAGTGTGTAATTTAAAGACATATTTAACGTAGAGCAGCAGTCACATTTTGCAGCAGTTGATTGATTACAACACAGCAAATGACCATTGAAAATAATCCTTAGTTTGTGTAATGATTTACAACTCAAGGTATGATCTCATTCAATATAGGATTTTCCTTTTTTTGATAAAGTCACTTAACTTAATGTGTATGAGATGGGATTGGCTTTTCTCAGGTCCACTACGGGGTTACCTTAGTGGAGGCCCACCTTGCAGTTTATTATTGCTGAGTCATTTGATCCTGAAGATGAGGTCAGCCTTAAATGTTGCTGTAGTGATACAACACCAATAGTGATTTCACTGAAAGGTGCAGCTGTCAAGTCCCTCTGCAAATAACCCCACTGTCCCAAGAAAATCCAACAGTGGCTACTGTGACTCCTTGTTACAGGATGCTGTAAGAGTTAGATACTACAAATCGAGCACATCTAGAAGCCCACTTTGAGGCAGGTAAAAACCATTACAGTTAATTTACACTGATGAGAAAGAGTGGGCGAGCATCTGGTAAATAGCCAGTACAACCGTAGCCAGTGTCTTACCAAGAGAGCCTGGCTCCGAGTTGGCAGAGGCACATGTGGGATGGATTAGTGTCTTCTTGTTTATTGCGCTTTAATAGGATTTGATTTTATAGATTGTGTTGGCAATTCCTCCTCCTTCCAGCACGCCGTCTGAGGGCTGAGATGTATAATATGGATTAAGAAATGCCTTCTTTGAGAAAAATGTGTCCGTTGCTTTGCTTCAGGAAGACATCATCCTGCCTTTAAAGTATTTATAAAATGAAAGTTCAAAGTAAAAAGTATTTTGGGGCTAAAAGAAGAGAGAGAACATGTTAACATGCAAACCCGGATGAATAATACAAAGGACTATCAGATGGTCTTGTAGGAAGTGAATTTTTGCCAACAATGAGAACTTGAAAGTGATGTCATGTCTTCTTAGCACAACACTGTGAAGATTACAGTAGCAATTCCACCCAGATATTGGATTATGTTACTCCAGAACAGATGAGCCAGTTAAGTGTTTCCAGAAGTATCCAAATAAGCATGGGGTGAGCCAGACTTTGTAAAGATGTACTGAAAAAGTTTCCCTGAACACCCAATGACATCTGTCACATTTGGAGTTAGGGCAACTATTTTGTATTTAAAAATAAATGGCCCTTCTACAGAGTACATCATGTACCTTGCCATACAAAGTACTGCTTGGAATGTCTGGCTCCATATCAAGAGCCGTGAGGAAAGACGTCATAGTAACCGCGTTAATTCAATCACCTACGTGGTCACTAAAGTAACTAATGGCCTCTTACCATCTTTTAGATAACTGCCGCAACGGCTCAGTACATATATGTATTATATTATACATATAATAGATAAAAAAAAACACTTTAATTTTACAATGGAGTAAAAATTTAAAACATTGGAACAAGAGAGGATAACTCACCTACGACTTACACACATTACAGGCTGAGAAGAAGCAATACTGTTGATTCATATATTGCAATGTACATACTGAGAGCAAAAGCCTGGAGGTTACAGACAACATTCTCATTTATCTGGAACAACCAGGCAACTTAGCAGGGATGTTTGGATTATGTGCTTAGGAAAACACATTCAAAAAATGTTGACAGTCTGCTCTCTTTGCGGTGAACTACGTGTTCAAATATTCTGCTTATTATTTGAGTGGATGATCAGGCAGTACCTGGGCGACTCCCACTTAATGTAAATATTTCAAGACGTTTTGTTTTTTTTCCCCTCTCTCTCTGAAGTTAAAACTAAAAGCTTGAGATTGTCGGGGCGCATGCATTTGAGCTGTAGTGTCATTTTAGCCTGCAAATTATACCTGGGTAATCATTTTTGGGAATGAGACACTGGCTTTGCTATTTGAAGCGGACAGCGTCCGCCGCTTGACAGTCATTTTATTGCAACCATTAAACCCCCAAGAGCCTCAAGTTGTTAACATGACAGAAACAAAGACTAGATAAGTCCAACAGCTGGTGGCCCACTCCCATCACAAGAAAAGCAGGGAAACGGGTGTGTCACGACAAACACTTTTTCTAGTGTTATAATATTTAATGTAAAAGCCAAAAGAGCTTAGGGTGCCGATTAAGTTTGGACAGAGCACAGATATAATTGGCTTTGGGTGTCGTCCAAACTCTGTAAGCCTCCAAATGCAACCCATTAGAGATATATTTCCCCCCTTTTGGCCTTGCTCTTTAATATAACGAGGCAGTGAGAGAGCTTCTTTTCGACTACAGACTTTCAAACTTTTGTCATATTTTTACCTTATCTGTATTAATTCCACTGACAGCCTGCAGATAAATTCAGTGCTGTCTCAGAGCTACAATGACAGCTCCCAGAAATCCTCTGTGGCAAAAAAACTTGTCTATCCACCCCCGTCTCACTGTGGGATAGGGCTGAAAACCCCTCATGCACCTAAACCTGCTATTTGTATGCAGATTCCTCAGCAAGATATAAGAATAATGTACAGTATACAGGACACTTTTACATAATCACAACAATTAAATGTTGTCAAAAACAGCTTACTGTATACTGTAAATATTATTCTTACAGTTACTAACATGAAACCGCATGTGTCTTTTATATGAGCAGGTAATGAAGGTTAGTGGAGTGGAAATGGGAGCGGGATTTATAGAAAAAAATAAATGGAGGCTTCTCAGTTCATTTGCTGCAGTGTCTCCCAGCTCCAGAGAAGGAAACCCATCCTCTATGTAACATAGCAAGTCTGTGCTCAGGAGTCATCACAATCCGTGTCACTGTTCTTCCTCTCCTTTTGACTTTCAGAAACTTTGGAATTATCTCAAGAACTAAACCAGGTCGTACTTTTTAACTGTGGATATTTTCCATTCTCATTCAGTTGCGATTCTTTTATTTGATAATTAAAAAAAAAATTAAATAAATTACCTGTTAAAATTTTACCAGGCATGCACGTGTAAGTGTGTGTTAAGTGGAGTCACAGACAAATGTAACACAGGCTGGCTTACTTCAAGTGTCATCATCATACAAATGCTAACACTCAATGACCCTGCACCAGTGCCCTGTCACTCCTTCTGCTACTCAGATCAGTCTCCACCATCTCTCCCTCCGTACTTTTCCCTACTGCATTGTCTTCTCTCTTCAGCTGCCTTTGCAGCAATTTCTTTTGCTCGAGTCCCCTGAAAAAAAAGCAATGGAAGACATAACCCCAGTTCTCTAATGATTAAAGTCAGCTGGCTGGCCGGCCACTAATGGATACAGTTTTGCCAGCTATGTTAACATATTACTGTGTACTGTATGTAGGTTTGAATCTCTTGTTCTAAACCCCTCAACCAAAACATAACTCTAAGGTTAAATACTGAAAACGTACTGTTTAATAGCACTTAGATTGATTATTTAAAAAGGCAGGACGAATACTTTGCAGGGACGTTGTGTAACTAATTTCACGAGGATTGCTTGGTTTTTAATAATAATAATAATAGGCTGCATATTTTCTTTCTCATCTGCAGGGAGAATCACTTAGGCTGCAGTGGAAATCAATAAGAGCTCCGATAGCAGGAAACTTATCTCGAAATGTAAAATGATAATGGCAACATTTAATCTTTGAACAAGCTTAGTATAACTTCTAAGACATGATAGTTGTGTTATGTTTCGATCATAAAATGATTATTATTTGGTCGGTAAATTTGTGTGAAATATATCCCATCTGAGGGATATCACACAAAACACAGGCATTTGAGGCAAATTCTTGCATCACAATAAGTCTCTATCTAATAAATGTTCCATCCAAATATGGCTTGTGTCACTTTTTAGAGTCCATTACGTATTTTTGGAATAGCTTATTGTTGCGAAGGCAAATCAAACTCACTTTAGATGAGTGAAAATTAGACATAAAACAGTGTAAATGATATGAGAGAGCCGTTTCAATAAAATACCTAATTAAAAAACTAATGTGAGTACAAAATATTAGTATTAGACCCTGAACCTCCCGTGTCTTGATTAATATTAAATTAGCTGCTAATGACTTGATTCTGAATTCTGTGTTTATGACTTGGAGTTTTATTCATTCAGGCTCACTGTAGACTCCTGAAAATGACATGCTGTATTGTCTTGTGGTGTACTTTCAGCAACTGCTGTATCTCACCACTTTAGAAGTGATTGATGAGGTATCTCAAGAAAATAAATTCAAACCCTTTGACTTTTATTGCCCTGGTTGGACATGTCAGCCATATGGTCACCATCAGTCTAAAAGGAAATACAGGAAATCCTGGGTTTGATTCAAAAATGGAGCGAGAACAGCTGCGGTCTATGCAGTGGGAACTACTAAAGGTAAACTGAAGTTTCTGTGCGGAAACCAGGCATTTTGCCCTATGAAGTCATTGTCTCGTCCAAATATAAAAGGATGCGAATAGGAAGCCAAGGGTCTGTCATCCCTCACTGTTATTTGGGATGACACGTGCTTAAGAGCGCACCATGACCCCACTGTCGAGGAATGGTAGACTGGGGAAGAAAAGAGAGAGGCAAAAGCAGGGGCAAGTCCAGGCTAAGGCTAAGCTTCGAGCAAGCAAATTCTTGGCCCAGACTGTCTTAAACAAACTGTTTTTTAAGACATCTGTCCCAATAGCATATCTATTTCAGAAAATGAGCTCAGTATGCTTGGCCACGTATCTTCGCTTATCTGCGCAAACTGAAAACATCAGCCAGTCAGGATACACACAATGAACCCCATCAGTGTTGCTCCTAAACTTACAAAGGCCCTTACCATCATAATGGAGGGTTATTGCTGGGTCAGGGTATTGTGTAAATTTGCAGAATTTGACAACCAAAATACACCTTGTTGGAGCCATAATGCAGATTTGCCTTATTTATTTATGATTACGTTGAAGCATCATGGATTTGCTGTTAGAAATTAGGGTGATATTGTGCTTTGTTGAAGTTTAGTTATTCTGCTACCATTACAATAACCATGATCATCAGGTATCCGATTGTGTGATGCGACTAAGAAGCGTGGTTGATTCAACCAGAATAATACAACAGTGTGCAGAATTGCAAAGTTTTTGTGTTATTTTTGGATTGTTGTACAGTAACCCGTAGATACAGGAGAACTGATGAATATACCAGGAACTTGTGAATGCGCATTGATTAACAGGCTGCTCCTACACACCTCAAAAATACTTATTATCACTTACTGTATGTGTTGCTTCCAGGCAGTATAAGTTTGTCCATTGTGCTATCAAGGACATTACACAGCATCTTTTGGCAATCTGAATAAGCTGAGATGTCTTTCCTATACCTAGACATGACATCATTCTCATGGCCTTATCCAGAGAATATGCTTTGTTCCACACTGCCCGATGATTCATCGCCTGGCAAAGTTAAAGTTGCCATAAACCAATAGAAAAGTACTCTCCATCCCAGCCAACTAACATCTATATTATATATGACAACTGTGACATACTGTCATTATCCTTTCAACCCTGCAGTTTTTACTAGTCATATAAGACCTACTGAATGAGCCATACTCTAGCTGCTGCCCTTTTACAGGGCCATTCTTGAAAGAATGGTATAGGCTAAACCTAATTTGCTGAGCAGGAATACGTTTTACACACAAAGATGAACGGCTTACACTATATTGTGCAATGAAAGGGCTTCACCTGTATTCAGAGAACAAACATTAACAAAACACCATTTTGTGAATTCACAACGGCATTCAAACACATAAAACAAACTCAGATAATTAGCTCACACATTTTTTCAATCCAAAACTAACTGAATCATTTGACAGACTCAACAGATAAAAAGCATTCACCGAGAAGAGGATTTTGCGGACTGTTTGCAACTAAATCCCACTATTTTCAACTTCATTTGCTGCTATATATCTGAGGGATTTTGTCTGATCGATAAACCGGAGAGATTATTATCCCCAAGCCCTTTTTATTATGGCTAATACAAGAAGGTATTTCTACTGTAGCTGGTCTCGAGAGAATACTTCCTGCAGACAGTAGAACACATCCTTAAGGACTAAACCTTAAAAGTATTAACACATTTACATTGCTGGGATTGAGGTATGTTAATAGGTTGGAGCCCGTATCGTGATGTCTTCGTACAATTTTATGCTGAATAAGTGAAGATTACATCTCTCTGCATTTGTAAGTAGGCGTAAATTATTAAATGGTGAAATTTACATAATTCTCAATTATTTATGTTTGGTGTTTAGCGTATGCAACAGAAATATGATTAAGCTGTGATCCTCTTGAAAGCCAAGGCAGCCTTTTAATCAGTGTGGCCTGACATGACAAGACCCTTTCTTCTCAACGTCATCATAAATATGAACTAATCATAAATCTATAATGATCAGCAGCAATGCTAGTTAGTTGTTATAATCAGTTTGATTTAAGAGTCAAAATTAGTAGTATTTTGTGAAGTTTTAATTTGCGAGTTTAAAAGTGTGAGTATCACGCTAAAAATGACTTTAGGTACACAGACAAATAATGAAGTGCACAATGAAGACACGAAAGGCTTCCTAAGTATCACCAGGTTAAAACCTATGCCGCTGGCCCTGAATACAATAATTACATTAGATATTAATGAGGCAAATGAATAATCACACAGGTCTCTGTGGTGTACACTGTTCAATTTGCATGGAGTAATCCCTGGAACAGATAAAATAAAATAAAAAAGGTGCTCAGATATAACTATGAAGTGCTACAGAAAAGACTGCACGCCCACTTCATTTGCTTTCCCACTCTCTCAACATCATGCAAACATGTAAGGTAAGAAGCAGACCTCTGGCCTACGCAATCAAAAGAAAGAAGCGTGGGAAGCACGAACATCAACATGTGTTCTTTTTGCATACCATCAGACTATAAACATTAACCACTGTATGTATATAAGAGAGAGTTGGATTGTCTTGCAGGGATTGAGGAGGGAAAAAAATCACATTAAAAATCTCATTAAAATCGGGTAATCATGCTTTGCCTCAGGACTGGGGAGGGGGTTTCGGGAGAGGAAATGCTTACAAGTTGAATAAGCCTGGGGAAGAATACATCTGCTTTTGCTGCATGCCTTAATGCTCCAGAGTATTATTAATGTTGAGAGGAAATAGATCCCATGTGGTATGGTGAAAAAAACAAACAAAGAATGTTGCCTCTTCTCATCCTGCATTAGGTCATCAACTGATTTACTACTATGGCTGCTTCGTGGTACGGTAAGAAAGCATTATCCAGCATTGTATTCCCACGCTGGATGAGGCAGGTGGTTTGGGGAAATAAGCCTAGTGTGGGAGAGCGGTCACTCAAAGTATCATTGTGATGTCTGTTCAAATTATTCTGCTGGTATAGCTTTTGTCCTCAGAGAACAGTCATTGCACTGTATATGAATAACAATACATGCCATACATCCACCATAAAACTGGAAGTAAGGCCTGACTTGGGTTCTTTACCAATTGCCCTGCACATGGATACATTAAAATGCCACCCATCAAGGGTCAGATGAACCATAAGGTTATTAAAGCAAAAATCTCAACTAAAGTCTTGTTATTCCACATGGATTTCCTTTATATGGTCTGATCCCGACTGGCCTGGAATATCAAAATATTATTGCCTACATTGAATTGACAGATTTTAGTTGGAAAATGTACATCAATAATATTATCTTGTTTCTAGCTGTAAGTGAAGAAAATTCTGAAACTTTTGATCTCAGTAAATAGGCATTGCCAGTGCCATTTCACATCCCATATAGCAAGGGTCAAATGGAGTTAAATAAAAAAAAAATAAAAGAGTGCTGAAAGCATGTTCCACATTAAACAGATTTCCTGCTGCTTGTTCCCTACTTATTCCTGGCATTGCACATTTCAAGCCGTCCTATTTGCTTTGGCCTCCTGCAGGTCATGGCCACGAACACAAATAACAGGTACCATATGTTTTTCTGTAGCTTTGTATTTTCACCATTTGACCAAGCCGTATTTGGTAGGACATCTGTAGGGAGAAAGCCTCATTTCATGTCGTCTATAAACTTTCCTGAAAAGCTGTGCCAGAGTAGACATGGGTGACTTCAACAGTCATGGGAGTCATATATGGAGCCATTGTATTTATAAGTTGTGTTGAAGCATTGAGTAACACGCCACCTTAGTAACTTCCCTTTCTAGCACAGTATACACTGTATGCAATCTGTTTTTGTTCTAACATAACCCTGTTTGTATGTTTAGTACTTATTCTTTATCATTCAACCAGTTTCACTTTTAACGTTAAGGATTTTAGTAGGACTGACCCCGAATAGTCAAAGATTCGATGCTTCGATGGGCGGAGCCTGATTCAACTGTCAATCTCACAGTCGAAGCTTCGCAGCGAAACAAGGATCATGCCATTTTGGCGATATGGGGGTGCTCAACGTCTGATTTTACATAGAACTACCAGTTCTCTCCCAATAAGTTAATTTACAGCCTATTACAATACACATTTCAATGTTTAATGCTGCAAAAAAATTTTCAATAAATATTTTTGATCCAAAAAAAACCCTGGGTTGCAAGCGTGCAGCTCTGCAACTTTTCAAGATTAAAGCGGAGCTACCATGTGTAACCCGCCCCCCTGCTCACAATCGCTGCGCACAAAAAAACCCCACATGATTCGACTATCAGTCGAATATAGGCGGGACTTGACGATTCTGATTCGACTATGTAAATACTTAGCCGGGGACAGCCCTAGATTTTAGAAGAAGGACTAAGAAGTGTTTGGCAAATCTAATACTATCACCGATAACAACTAGTCTTGCTGCGGTTGCTGCACTATAACCTCTCATATGGTACAGCAGGGCTACTCCATTGGGCCATTTTTTCAAACCATGTACATGGGCCAGACATTCTCAGCGGTCCATTTAAAACCTTTTTCTAGCTTTTGGGTAATGACAAATTTCAAACCAAAATTAATTTAGTAAAAAATAGAAATGTTCAGCGTTTCACTTGAAATATGCAACCTGACCATAACAGGGTGACGCGGCTCCAATCGTAAGATGCAATCAAACTTTGCACTGCGTCCCTCTCCTGTGGGAAGGTTTGTACGAAAAGTTAGGTGTTTCTCAAAGTGGTGCCTCCCAATATTATATTCCAAGTAAACTGCTGCAACACATTCATTGGAAATTAAACATATCGGTTTGGTGATTGGAGATTGCGGGAACTTAAACAAGTACTTGGCCAGTCATGACAGCTTTCATTTGACTGTCAAAAGATATACTTTGAAGCATCGTCAGAACTCAGATGACAAAACATTGATTTATTAAAGATAGGATTGACGGTGTTCATCTGTAAACATCCTGCCAGATTGGTCCTGTGCAACTCTCAACAGAGATTAGAAGGAAGCGAGATGGCTCACGTTAGCTACTTCCTACTAACTTCATATACTATTTGTAGTTTACTTATTTTGTCCGATATCAGATTTATGTATGCCTCAAGCAACCTGTAACTCCACAAAATTATTTCTTTCTCTAATGATATGCCTCTGCTAGTAACACTATGTTACGCGCCTACTGCAGGTGGTAAGCTAGTTAGGCGGCCAGTTCACTATCGTTAAAAAATAACAAGACCAAAAAACTTTTGGTTTTGGAAAAGCACCATGCACACTGCCTCAGCATGTTTAGAAATCCAGAACTAGGGAAAACTTTCGTGCCTGGTTACAACTGCTAAGCTATGACTGGACTGTTCAGGGGCGAGGTTTAGCAAACAAGACATATTTTGATCCGTGATTCTGTCACTTTTACCTACCCTTTAACACACAACATAAAAAGAAAGGATAAAAACATTGCTGGCTTATGAGTCGAGTGCTGATCTGTAACTAATTTTCAGTGACCATCTACATCATTTATGCATGCAGAAAGGTCAGGTGATAACAATCAGAAGCCTCCTGAATCCAAAGGTTGCCTTGCTCAAGCCAGAGGAAGACGTTCTCCTCCGCCTGCCTTTTAGCGCTTGACAAGTGACATTAATTACAGTACTTGCGCTTCCTTTTAATTATGCCCAATTATGTGGCATATGTAATAATGGTCCACACATACCAAACGCCAAATGTTGAGATGATAGGTAGATTGATAGTTGGATGGATGGGCAGAACATCCTTTTATGCTTGGCCCAAAATTAACACAGCAATTACAGCTTTCTTTATAGCTCACACAGAGAAGGCTAAGTCGGATATCTCTACCACTACCTCTCAAAAGGAAAGTAAAAAACACCCAGGCCATCTACAGTTAAGTATCACACACAAGGCTGCTGTAAACTCTAGAGACATTAAGAAGGATGTGGGGACCTAAAAGTGTGGAATTTATGAGTGTGAATTTATATTCTCATTGCTGCAGCGGGCCTACTTTGAAGGGATGATTGATTCCTCCTCCTCATTACCGAGCTATTCAAACTATACTATAGATCTCCCCCTTCTCATAACGATGCAGATGGGGAAAGATAAACAAAACAAAAACAGATCTGATAGAGCTGGAAATGCATTGTTGCTCACATGAAACTGCAGGCTTATTCATGTTAAGACGGAATCTTGTTTTGCTATGGCTGACTTAGGGACACTAAAATAACCACTATCCATATGTGTTTTCTTTAACCATTTACTTATGTTTGATCAAAGTTAAACAGCTATGAAAATGTTTTCATCATGGGCTCTCATGGCATCGAAATGACTGCTCTGGTGGTTTCTTTCAAGGTTGCTTAGCAGGCACAAACACAAAGGGCATTTAGAAGAAAGCGTTACACAAAATCAACAAGTGGCCATTTTAAAAGTAAATACTTTCTGCTACATCAAGTTCAGGAGCTGAACAACATGGAAAGGCAACTTCAAAGTGAGAAAGACTTTTTTTTTCTCTATGATTTTTCCATGAATCATCCTTTCTGGAATAACGCTTATAAACCTTAATACCCCAGCAGAGTGGAATAGCACTTATATGCAACCATAAATTCTCAAAACACCCACAATGATATCCTAATGGTACATAAGCATCAGAAATTCATTGTGGAACTATTAAGTATAGGTTATTTTGACCGAACGGGAAGTTATGAACTAACTGGAGAAATTATGTCACTTGAAAAGTGTAATTGCCTCTAACATCACTGAGAATGTACTCAAGATCCGTTCTCTTTTCAGAAGTCATTCAATAATAGAAACAGCTGTGGGAATGAAACTCTAAATGAGGTTCAGCGGTAGATGTGAACTGCCTTACTGATGCAAAAAGAAACTAAAATAGGGATGAACAACACATATTTCTTAAATAAGAGTACGCAGTATACACACTGTATAAATTCATTACAAAGACATATTAAGAATATAGAAGTAAGATTTCCAATTTTGTAGAAAGCTCAAGTAACATAAGGAATGGACAATAATACAGCAGTCAAGATTAAGCAAATGCATGTCCTAAAATGAGTGAACAGGTTCTTACTCTAGATCTATGCACTTGAAAACATTATTTTCAATAGCTTATAGTCATATAATCTTTACCTGCTTTCCCACTACAGTCCTTTTTCACTTTCTCTTTCTGTACATTGCTCCCTCTCACCTCACAGCCGTCAGTATTTTGCTTTCTTCTCATTCATTTTTAATGAATTGTTTCATGTGCAGGCACGAGAAGAGCAAATCAAGGGGACATTTAGCACTGGGAGAAAGGAGGTGACTATTGAGCCGATAAACCAAAGTAATGAAAACAGGAGCTCCAATCTCAATGCTCTCCGCAGGACATTTGTCTTTTTCTCATAAGCGGTGCACCAACTCAGTGGCTCTGCTCTCGTGAGCCATAAGAGTGTCAGACTCGAGATTGTAAAGGGTGAAACTTGGGCCTTGGGCGTAGTGTGGGAATGAATTCCCACATTTCTTGTGTTCAGCTCTGCAGTTGCATTGCATCATGTCTGTTGAACATTTTGGTTTTGAGGGTGCCTGTGTGTACACTTTGTGGGTGGTCTAAAATTAGCCTATTTGTGAGAGATTTGACATGTAGGAAATTCACCATGAGGTCATTAGTGATGATAGGTTGAGTATGTGTGTGTGTGTGTGTGTGTGTGTGTGTGTGTGTGAGTGAAACTATTGAATGTGCAGCAGCAGGACACATCTGGCAGCATAAAGGATATAGCATGCCATCATTCATTTTCTCACATAGAGAGCCCCATAAATAGGGAAGGACTAACAGTACGCTTTTCCAAATCGTGGTTACTGTACAAACAATGTAATTATGTTGACATCATAGCACTTTGGTTATATGAAGGACTATTATCGCCTGACCACACTGTCCTCGGACTTGGCCAGTGGTGGGGACACAAATACGTAATGGGAGAAACTGTGTGGGATCAAACTTGAATCCAGTGCTGCTTTGGCAAAAAAGAAAAATATTTATTGTTTAGTGCAAGGTTGGCAGCAAAGGCCCTACTACTCATACTAAAGTTCATTGTGTCTTAAAGGCACTTTAGATATTTTTAAGTATTTAAGTTTGCCGAACATAAGAGGCAGACCATTTAATATGTTAGTAGTAGTTCTTTTCATCTGTATTGTTCATATTTTTTTCTTGTTTCAAATTCCAGTTTAATGGAGTAGTTTGATATTTTGGTAATCTTATTCGAAGACAAGAACATCAATACCATATAGTTTTCACGTGACAACACGTTCCACGGGGAACGCTCCCTTGGAGGGCAAAAAAACCCCGTTATTTTCCGCTGCCCGCCAACCAGGAAGCAAGTGATACACTGATATTTTGAGTTTGTTACTTTGACTTTTTGCGTTGCCAAAATGCTGAATTGTTGCTGTGCTTTCAGATGCACTGTGTTAGGTGAGGGATTCCCCACGAGGTAAATACAAACATTACCGCAGTCGAACGGCAGCAGGGACCTGGCGGTTTTTAACAGCGGAAATACGGCAGCGGTTGCTGTATATGGATCACAAGTGCCCAACACTTGCAGTTCTATCTTTTTCTTAAGTTGAGAGGTGATCCAAACAAAATGTAAATAATAAAAATAATAAAATAAACTGCTTCTGCGGCATCTCTACGGGGGAGTCGCGCTGTGAGCCGCTATGTTGGTCTGTTGTTTTGCACTCCAGGTCACCACGCATGTCACGTAACTGTAAACTATGAATATCACTCTCATGCTGTCCATTAAATAGGACGCTACCGCCAGGAGATCAGTAGCTTAGCTTTGCATAATGACTAGAAGCAGGGGATAACAGTTAGCCTGGATCTGTAAAAAGAAAGAAAAATCCACTTAGCAGCAATTCTAAAGCTCATTAATTAAAAAGTTACATGTGGTTCATTGAATCAATGCAAGAACTGAGGTAAAAAAACGACTTTGGTTCAATGGGAGGTTACACACTGGACTATTTCTAGGCTGCTCTAAAGTTGTCACTGTGAGGTTGCCAGGCAACCAGCAGACACCAGGAAGACACTGCTCCGAGCTAAAAAAGAAAAACACTTATTCGCTTTCCAGCTGAGAGTTACATACCACACTGATACCACACTCATGTCTGTACGCTAAATATGAAGTTGGGGCCAGGAGCCAGTTGGCTTAACACAAAGACTGTTAGCTTAAGATTTCAAGAAGGGGAAAACAGCTCGCCTGGCTGTCTAAATGCAAAAAAAATTGCACTTCTAGAGTTTCTTCATTGTAAAAGTGCCAAGGCAGGAAAACAAAGTTTTGTCACTGGTACAGTTTGATAGGTTTTTTTTAACAAAAAGAACAAACAAACAAAAAAAAACATACACATTTTCTGGCTCACATGAATGCAGGCAGCAGTCCAAACTGAGTAGAATAATCCTAAATGTGAAAACATGAGTCCAAACAGGAAGAATAATCTGCAAAACAGAGAAAACGCAGACAGGAAGAAACACTCGACTCGAAATGACAAAGACTGGAAAAAAACGGAACTGAAGACAATACTGTATATACCAACATATTCTCATCTCAATGCGTCAAAACTGACGCTTTCAGACAGAGTGATAAAGTGTAAGGATTTTACACTAAAGGTACCCCTCAGCGTCCGTTTGAAACACCCCCCGTTTTCTATGTTATACAAGCAAGGCTAACCCTACCTGTTAGCACATCCGCCATGAGGCCGATGTGCGCAGGCAACATGCATAAAGTCAGTGACTTAGGTTTAGGTACTAACATTTCTGATGGTTGTGGTAAGAGTAGGGGCTGTCAACACCTTTATCACTACTGCTAGCTAACTAGCGCTTCCGGTCTGTACGGGACGCCCCGGAGCGTCTCATACAGACGCTTCCGTAAGCATCTCATAGAGATGCACCCGGTGCGTCTCACTCAGACGCTAAAGGGTACCTTTAAAAGGATAACTACGCTTTGTCACTCTTTCTCAAATCGTCGGTATATGGCGCCCTGAGCAGAGAGGGAACAAACAGGTGAAACACATTAGGAACTAATCAGACTAAAAAAGAAACAAAGCTAGAAAAAGACACATGAGACCGAACGCTACAAAAGAATGCGAAAATACGCAAAGATGAATCTAATGACAAAACTCAGAGCAAATGAATAACCAACCAAACAAAACATAACCACAGACAAGGGACGAGAATACAGAGGCAGAATGTAAAAAAAGCAAACACACAATGCAGGACATAAACAAAATAAAACAGGAAAATATTACAAACCAAACCCAAAACCACAACACTAATTTACACATTTTATCTCATTTGTTTATTCAGTACAAAAACCAAAAGGTAAAAATGAGTGGTAGACTCACCTGACTCTACAGATTCCTATACAGTTAGTGCCGATATACTGAATTATCTTTTAATTCATAAAATTATTATGATAGATGGGGTGAAGAATAAAATGAGATATGGGTGATAATTGTAATAAGCACTTCTAACAATTTATGATACAAATATTTTGTTGTTGAGTGAACACCATGTTGTCTCTGTGGATATGTCATAAGGGAGAGTGTGGCAGCCATTTTGGTTTAAAAGTTATTCTTTGTTAAGAGTACACGCATCCCTACAACAAAACAAAATCCCTGAAACCCCTTACTGATTATAATTATCATAATTTCACCTAATTGTCTACCTGGATCGCATGAATTATGTTATTTTTGAAGCTAGTGTGGGCTGTATACCTACAGTCCGTCAAAGTGACAAGCGCCAACACACTTCTCTGCAGAACTGCTTTGTTGCTTTGCTTTTTCTCCTCGGATAAACTTCTTTACTCAAACCAGGCATCAGCACTTAAGAAATCCCTCTTTGCCTAAGCTGTAGCAGAGGCGACATTACTCTTTAAATGCTGATGACAATGTGAATCATAAAAAGATCGCTAAAAACCCTTTTGGGGAGACAGTCCCTGATTCTCTGGAAATGGAAACCGCCTACAAACAAACATGAATCACAAAATTGAGGTATAATGATATCAATTCCAAGAGTGTGTAGCAAATGGCAGTCCACCTGCTGTGAAAAGACAATCTGTTCAGCAGGGGGCCAAGAGCCACAATGCACTCTGTTATGAGCTCACTTAATAAAACACATTTTATGATGGAAATTCAATATGAAAATGGTAATGTATAATCAACACTTTATGAGACTGATGGCATTTGCCAATCATCTGCAGATGAAGAGAAAGTTTTTTTTTTCCTCACCTCATTTGTTAAGCATTTGATTTATTTCATTTAATGTCAAGCAGGAAAATATTGCATGTAGCACCAGTAATTACTGGCCGTGTTCCTTTGTCTTTCAATGGCTCATAAGCTTGAGAAGACAAATCAATCTGAAAATGTGCACTCTTTCAGTGATCTGGAGGAGGGAAAAAAGTGTCTTATTTATTTTTAACAAAGTATTTCTAGGGCTAAATCCATATAATGTTCCTGTATTTTGTGTGCGTTTTTCTTTTTCTCCACACTCAATTTCACATGAGACGGTAAATCGTGTAGACTTGAAACTTTGCACACTCATCGTAAATGTATGCCTCGTGAAATATGGTCTCATGTGGGGATGCTGACAATATGATTAAACTTCACTTTTACCCTTCTTAACAGTTATATTTCCCACATTCCCATATTTCACATTAAATATGATTTATGTAAACTGTAACATGATGCACAATCTTCTACGATCTAGCAACAGTATAATCCATCTACTTGTATTGTTTTATTTCGAAGTTTTACATTGTGGGAACTATTTGTACCAAGCGGTGTACTTAACTTTGAGAAATACAGTACTTAACACCAATTTTTCAGCACTATACACAACAATGTCAGCATTATGAGCAAGTAGCCTATTATTTGCAATTTAATGTGGCCTGACAAAAAGCTAGACTCAAATTAGAGCTGTTATTCTATCAACAATAAACTGGGTACATTTGCCCCAGAAATACAGAATTGGCTAGCAAGGCTGGAGTAGCATGTTCATTTGATATGCTGCAGGTCCAAGTATCAGTGCTGTTTTTCTGGTGAAAGTGGATGAAGGCCTATGATACCATGAAATAGCATGAACAGTTTTGAGGAATTCAGTATATCATAAGCCAGTTTGTTCTAGGACTTTCAAAAGTGAGAAAATCTTCAATCGAATCAGGTTGAAGAAGGTTAAACTCTTTCAGCTTAAACCGTTTCTTCATTTCTTACTTAGTCCTAAAAGTTTTCTTCTCCACAAGTTGGAGTGCATTTCCTAAACTGAACCTGCATATAGGTAAATTAGAACAGTTTAGAGATAGATAACACTGACTGACTTCTCTGTATTGGACAGGTTACACAGGACTAAAATTTGGGCTGTGTCTGAGATGCTTTTTATTCTAAACTGCACTGAGAATGTGACATCCCATGTTGTCAAACTGTACTCGTTGAGAAAGCACTGAAATCAATTATTTGACACCAATATTTGTTGAGCAGAGGCGCAAACAAGCAGCTGCACCACTACACAGCCTGAAACCATTAATTTGGATGGCTCATATCGATGTCAAATGCAGTTTGTTTCAGACACAGAACTGGATGAATTTGTCACCTGTCATATCAAGTCAAGTCAGTTCTTTATTACATCACTGCATCCAGGTTGAAAAAGCAGACCGAACACCTAACTGGATAGTATTACTTTTGATTTGAGAATATTTTTGATTTTATTCATTATTTCAATGCAAAAACAAAATATTTGAAATAAAGGGATTACTGCTTTTTACTCTGTGATTACAATTGCAACACAACTTAATGGTATCTCTTTCTTCACTGTTGGGATGGTGCTTAATGTAACACAACGTCTTGAGTCCTGAAAACTAAAATGAGTTTTTCAATAGTTGATTTGCTCTCAATCAAGACAGGCTGTAGCCTCAGTACACCAAAGGTGATTTAATCACTGTTTTTGTATATAAAGTGTGTGTCTTCACAGCTAAAGACACACACTGGTTTAATCACAGCATCTCTACCATCTCCATGAGGTTTGGAGAATCTGCCTAAGGGGTGTGTTAATTATGTCTAATTTTACACTCCGTCTTTTTGAGAGGGACCCAATTTGGTGTCTGCCCCCCTTAGCTTCCTTAACCTGCCATTTACCACTCATCACTACAAAGTAAACAGCCTGAACAATAGACAATCAGAGAGGGGAATGATGAGGAGAGTGTGGCAGATGCGGCTCTGCATTGCAGATATCTGCTGCCTCTGCTTCAAATCAATCGGCAATTAGCGCCATTTCACTACAGCTGTTATAGAGCGATTTATTTCACTGGAGTGATCCCCTTTTCTGATCGGCCCCCAAACATAATTGCAGAACCCCTCCAAGGCCTTGCTGAAAGAAAGAGAGAGACGGCAGGGGTGAGAAGGAGAGAGATGGATGGGGAGAGAGGCAGTGCATGAGCGGGGAAAGGATGAGACTGATGGAGAGAGAGAGGAGAATGCAATGACTGAATTATCTGGGTTCAACAGTACAGGAGACTGCTGCTCTGAATTGTAGCTGATGTTTCAACAGCTGAGTGCCTTTTCAGAGTTCATTCTTGAAAGTGTTCTTTGAAAGTATAAAAAAGAAATCCACAAATTCCATACTTCTTCATCCTCTTTCAGACAGTGTAAGATAAATTGGGGAAGAAAGTCTTCTCTGTTCAATGGAATATTGTTATAGTAAAACACCAGTCTCATGAATCTCTGTAGTTGTGGACTAACTCGCTGCAATGTTCTCTATGGAGCGTACTGCATGCACAGTAAACCAAAAAACCCTTAATCTTACACACGTATTGGCGTTAAGAAGTAATGAGATGACAGTGTGGGGAGCTGTGGAGAACATTACTTTAACCTGCATTAATTGGTTTGTTGGCCACTTGTGGGCCTGGCAACTATCTGTAAACCCAACACTGGCATAGTATCACTTTATAAAATTGATATTGCAGATGTGTTGGCAAACAGTTTTTACATGCCAAGCAGACACAGAGCAACATTAGGAGTTGTGTCTCAGGCAACCAGACAAATGTAGGTCCAATATTATTGCTCCTTCTAACTCTGGTCTGGTCTCCAAGAACAACTGAAGGAAAAGTCTGGCTCTTCAGCAGCTAAATGTTCCACTATGTTTTCCAGCTAATCGTGTACTTTGTCTGGTGCTGAACAAATAGTGTACGGTGGCTTATATGAGCTTTTTGTTCTGAGAAACAGCTGCCTGGTGTGGCAGAATATGAGGTTGATGAGAGCGCTGAGACAAACACGCTGAAAAACAATGTGCAGAAAGTGCTAAAACACTCCGTAGCGCTGCAGTTAGGTAATATTTTCTGTGTTTGTCACTACATGAGACCACTTTCACATAGTCTTTGATTAATTGTTAACATAAAAATATTAATTATAGGATTGTAAACTTAAAACATTTAACCCACCATGTTTGGAAAACTGAATTTACCTTGCCTGCAAGCAGCTTTGGGATGAACTGGAACGTTGACTGCGAGCAAAGCCTAATCTTACATTATTGCCTGACCTCACCAACACTCTTGTGGCTGAAAGGGAGAAAATCCCTGCAGCCAGGTTCTAAAATGTTGTGGGAAACCTTCCCAGAAGAGTGGAGGCGCCGTATTCATGCCCATGGTATTGGAATGAGATGTTTAACACTCGCTTATACACTGGTATCCTGGTAACACTACAAGCTGTGAAAGAATATGCAGTATACATGCTTCTTCCCGTTGTTTTTTATAAAATTATGCTTCTGCAAGAGCGTGTAGACGCCCCAAAGCCAATAGATCCATAAAACATGCAGCATCTTTTTCCTACAGTTAAAAAGCCAAGTCCCTACATCAGACAGCAAACAGAGGTACAATTTCATATTAAAGAAATCATTCACAGTGCCAGACCATTTAGCAACCACAACCTACAATTATGGCTGGCCTTAAATCATATTGTCCCAGAAGTCTTTATGGAAGGAATTTAGGTTCTATGGAAAGGTTTTTATATACAGTAATGGGAGATGCGTGCACTGCAAGGTTGGACAGAGTGACGAAATCAAGATATCATATTGAACATTTCTGATTTTGCACCAAATCTTTTACAGTTCCACAGAATTTAAGCAATGCTAAAATGTAAAATGAGACACAAATGCCACTTTCTCAGTCATCCAGGTCGTAGTTATTCATGTTAGGTTTAAATCAAAGGCAACTGTTCTGGTTGAAGATATTTGAAGAGATTTCGCCTGTCATCCAAGGTCAGTTCAACTGAACAGCGAAAGTGTCTTCAACCAGTACAGCTGCCCTTGATTTTAACCTTCCTTGGAAAACTGCCACTTATTGATCCGCTACCAACAACACAAGAAAAAGCGTGTTTTAGTATAGTATATAAAAGATACAGATTTATGACGATTTTACTAAGACTGACATGCCCTCACATGCAAACGACGAGGCAAAAGTAACATGTTGCGACATATTCACAGAGTAATCATCTCAATGACAGTTTTGTGTGTGATACCCAGGAGGTGCCAAAGGCAGCAATGAACAACGTACATGTGTCACGCTATCACTGTGACAGCAGGTGATGTTAAATGTTCTGCACATGAACGAGGCGCTTTGAAAGCGCATGTGTGTTTATTTTTTTGGCGGGGGGGTCACAGATAGTAAAAAAGGAAGCATATATTCCATCCCATCCCATCATTAAATCATCTTTTAAACTCAAACCCTTATCAGCAGGTCCCTGAAAAAGTATGAAATGAAGTTCTCTCAAGAAATGCTGATAACACATCAGCTGACTGAGTGTTCATTAAACAAACTTTGTCCTCTTTTTCCCTCTGCTCATACCATTACACACAACAAATATTTTCTGTTTTGTCTTGGATGTACAGCACATTTATTACAAAAAGGATGAAGGAGCAACACTCAACAACGAATATAATGTTATATGCTATACATTACATCAGCTCTACATACAACTCTAAAAAAGGTGCACATCATCTTTTATAGTGGTGTAATGGTTTAATTTTGTTGCTGGCCCTAAGAGGGCCATTCTCAGTCAGAACCTCACAAATGGCTCTTGGTGCTTTCTGCTTGGAAGTCCACTTAAGATGACAAAAGTAGCCGTCTTCTAAGATGTATGGCCTCAAATTATGTCCCGAGTTTTTCCCGAGCTGTTGCTGATGGCACTTTGGGAGGAAAGTGATAGCGAGTTGTGAGAAAGCAAAGTGGTTGGGCTTTATGACCTATTGCCTTGTCTGCCATCTGCGGGGATCAATTAGTCTTCCTTGTGTAATAGCTGAGAGCAGAAAAAGCTCAAAAATATATACTTTCTCCTGTGTAATAGCAGGGTAATACAATCGTCCACAGCATTCCACACAAATGCAAGAAAAACAAGCGTTTCACTTTCCATGTTCAAATAATAAGCTAATTGTAAAGCTTTCCAATTTACTCCAGCAATAATTTACCTCAACTCCAGCTCTCCAACACAGAAATACACATCCCTGCTGTTGTGTCTGGAATGCTGTGATTGACTTGAGGAGAAATGGAGTGGAGGCTGTTGAGCTGACACCATCAAAGCACCCGATTTAATGGATCACACCCAAGAGGTAAACATGTATCTTTCTAGTCAGATGGTCTTTTCCCATGCTATATGTTTGCTCTGAACATCACAAAGTCCATCTAGTGAGCTAAATAATCAATGGCTTCCCTTCTGGCAGCCTCGGGGCTATCTGGCAGAGGACAGGGAGAGGGAAACACTGCATGTTTGCTCTGGAAAAAAAACCGTCTGTAGCATTTTTGATCCTCGAGGGTAAGTGAGGACAGAACCATTTTCTTCCTTTACCAACTTTTTCTCCCTTGGGTGACAACTTGTCACTGGCGTCAGGAGGACAAATGTTAATTGAGAGTGACACCCTGAGATGTTCTTTTGAAAAGGGTCATTGCGCTGGGAAATAACTGCACTTTATCAATCTTCAAATGTTTTTCAATCTACAGACTCTGTGTTTTGGCCGTTTGAAATAAAGCACTTTAGGAGAATCTAAAATGTATTTTGCTGGTAACTTATAAGAAAAAATCTCAAAATAACACATATTACTATTTTGCCAAGGTAAGATTCTATGAAGCAATATAAATATATCAGCTGCTATCATGTTCTCCTTTTCTTTTATCTGGCTGTCCTCTCATGTCTACAGTGCTGTTGAATTTAAGGGAGATCATGACAACAGAACATTGTGCTCTCTAGTCACTTTGTGGATTTACAAAAAAATACTACATTTCATGTGCTACATTTTAGTTTTTGCTCCATAAGAATGTATTTATCCTAGCAAGTGCTACCAAATACCCAGTATATGCACAAAAAATGTTAGTTATTAATTCATGCTATTGTGTAAAGACATTAGTTGTAATGGACTTATTGTAATTTAACTGTCTTAATTAAATCTCAGGATAAATCCAAGCATGTGACCTCAGAATGTTGTAATGGTTCACTTCCTGTCCCCCACCCTTCCCAGGAAATGTCTCGCCTGTGGGTGCCTTTAACTAAGCTAACGTTGATATTAGATTTTCGGAAACATTAAAATGAGAAAATCACAGTTCATACATCTGCAGTGATGCAACATAACTGCCCTGAGTGGCTTCTGACTAAGCCGAGACCAGAAGAAAGGGTTGTTTGGACTGTGCAGAGGAGTGAAAGATCATCTGAGAAAAAAAAAAAACGAGAGAGGAGCATCATATGGTTAACTGTGCTTTAAAGAGCCAATCCGGTGATTCTGACTGGTTTGCCAATTTGCTCTTACTGCCAACCATTTAGAAAGATATGACAGTGTAGCCATTCTCTGTTCCTGGCAGCCACTGGTTTTCTTTCATTCCCATCAGCATAATTTTGAAATTTCCTTTAAATGTGGACATCATGCCTGCCTATGTTGTTGATGCATTGTAATGCACTGGAAGACTTTCAAATCAGACTGCACTCACAACGGCATTATAAAGCAATAAACACTGAATTTCGAGATAAACAACAGGAGACAATGACATCTAAAACTAGAGCATGCCTTGGACAATGGCTGGCTGTAAAGTATATGTGCCAAAAACACTATGGTACAAAGTATTGTATGATATATACTGTTTGTTATGCAAATACAAAAAAACAAAAAAAACAACTGTACATCAATCACTTTTAAGTTGCACTAAGCACTAAACCTGTTGAGGAAATTGAGTATTAACACACTTTCGAGTCATAATGTTTCCATGAGCCATGAAACATTCAGACTTTCTGCAGCCTGCAAATAGTTACACAGCGGTACATGCTCAAATGGCCTGTGGCTGTCATGCACATGCAGTATCAGTATGCTGGTTTATGTAAAATATTAAACCATATTACATACAATAAATACCAGCTAACAATACGTACTGGAGCTGTTTGTGTATCAAGTTCTTCCCATTTTATGTCACAGCACTCCTCTCTGCTCCACAGTTTTGTTTTCTTTTTTGGGGGGGTGTCATTACATAATCATATTAATAGCCTCCTCCTTTGCCACCTGGAGCTAATTGCTTTGGCCTTGATGTCCACCGCTGTGGCGTACCTCAACTAATTCTATCATTCAAATGAGATGACCCCATCATTTGCTATCAATTACTCTTTCATACTGTGAAATACAATTCTAGAGCAAATGCAGCTTGTGCGGAGCCGGTTGTAGAAAGCACTCCAGTGTATGGAGTGATATGGAAGTGATTTAATCTGCTGTTATTGAAGGGAATATCACAAGGGGTCAAAGGGGAATGGAGTATAAATGTTACTGAAAGTGCCATTACTTGTTGGAGAAAATGCTGCTGTATGTGTAAGAGTCGCTCAAGTTGAAACTCCTGTACATGAGGTCATGAGTTTCATTACGTTTTCATTACACTGTGCTCACTTGTTACATTAGAAATTAATACTATGGATAAATAATGGTACTTTTGCAAAGATGGCAGTATTTAACGAGGTAAAGACTAATACATTCTTCAAAAGTGTTAGCACTAAAGTAAAGTATGATCTGAATGACAATGTCTCTGCTATTTATTAGCTCTGTCACAACCTCCATCATGCAAACAAATGGAAAGTCTTAATCTGAATGCTATTATTTTGACAACAGCTATTTGTGAAGATATCAGCAAAGACCACATGTTGAGGTTTCAGAGGGCACTTGCGTGTATAAATGACTTTGGAATGTTCAGATTAATCTTGCAACTAAAAACCCCATAAATCATATTTGGTGGGCAAACTGAGAAAATGGCATTCGCATTTACTAATACAAATGGATGCTACGTTAATGTACAGCTAAATGTACTACATTTATCTAAAGGCACATTGAATGTGTCCATAAAATGTTGAAGTCAAACTAATAGTAAACCATTACTTACATACTGTACATTACTCCCCCCCCCCACTTAACTCTATTTCTCCTTTATGCGCAGAATTAAGTTGTAGGTATAGTATTGATATGTGCTGACAGTGAAACTAACTTCACTGACACAAATACACATTATTTTCCAATTAATTTTAAGATGAGATAGCACATGCTGTCAAAAGTATGGAGAGGCAATAAAAAGCAAATGGTTCAAGAGTCCTTTTCCAAATGGTGTGCCCAATGAAGCCTTCCTAACCTCAGGCGAATGTTATTTGCTCCACTATTATTCCCATCTTATTTATTTGGAATGGAACATCCATTTTTATTTCACATTTGCTCAGAAATTTAGACAAGACAATCGCATCTCTACCGCTGGGCCCCCATATTGTTAGAAATTACACTTTCAATTTACCACCACACAGCCACACTGTGGCCTGCTTCTCTTGTGATGATCAGCGGGGACAATTGAAAATACAATGGGTTTTGGAGGACAGACTGTGACTGTTGTGATTGGTATCATAGACTGAATTTGATGGAGGTTCTTGACTACAGCGGTTCATGTGTGGGAAATGGGGCAATAAAACAACTTGCATGTCTTTCTTCAAATAAACATCATCTTTCTTTATGGGGAAAATATAGATGATCAGTAAATAAATGTTTTCATATGAAAAATCTATTAGCTGATCATGGCATAATACTTCAGCTAATCATAATTTCAAAGTGAATAAAACCTCCTCCATTCTTGTACATATCATCATCAAGTTTGAAAAACTACATGTTTGTAAAGGCAGTCTGATTCTTCTTCATAGTCGTTTTAAAAATTCTTGTTGTCCATGATGGCAAGATCACTGTTCAAAGTCCAAACTCATTTCTACCCTGAAATTATAAACAATTAATAAAAAGTTTTGATAAGAAAATTTTGGAAACTAAACCAGTTAAAAATGTTTTAGATCTCTAGCCAAATTCAGTTTGTCATTCTAAGATATTTTAAGATCTGTACTTTTTATGCTAGTGGGCAGCTATAGAGCACTGTTTTTACAAGTGAGCATGTGTGCAGTGAAGGAGAAGACTGCTAGTTATTTAGATATTTATTTTTAATGTGGAAAGGGACCACGTACAATATTAAACATAAATGTTACCATTTGATGCATCGTACCAGAGTTAACTAAATTGTATCTGCAATCCCTTGCTAAACATGGATGTAAGCAATACAGGATTTACAATATATTTGACAAAATTTTGCTTTTCAAATGTTGTTTGTGTAAGGAAGTGTTACCAAAAGTGAATATTCTAAGAAGCACTGAATTTAAACTGCACAAGGCATCTTGCACTAATCATTTTTTTCATTGAATGTAATGACTAAAGGGGATGTTTGACATCAAATACAAATGTCTATTGAATGCAACAACCTTATTAAGTTAAAATATATGTCTACACACTCATATGCATATGAAAATAAACTAAATATAATTACTCCAGTATCTGTTTTGTGTGTACGTTTTAAACACAAAACATTTTAATTCTGAAATCCTGAAGATTGTTTCTATATTCATCAGTTTTCATAATCATTATATGTAATACTCCTCTCTTACTTCCACATTATTATAATATGTTTTAAATAAATCTATAAATCACTCTTGTTGCACAGGCAAAGATTCTGTTTCAATTCTGTTGCTTAACTGTTGCATTTTGAGCATTTTAAAGACACAATATCAACAGTTTAAATTTTCCAGACATTTTGCTCAGTCTGGCTCCACTTTTTAGTGGAAAAGCAGCACAGATTCATTTCACGGAGGGTTGCATGTGTTTTGTGTATCTGGGGGAGAAATCAGGCAAGTCAAGTTGGTAAGATTACAGAGAGCTCATGTATTTATGCTGCTGCCAAAAGTAACTAAAAGGAACTGACAGTCCCTGCTTTAGTGTTTGCGTGGACTTGTGTTTTTCAGTGGATTCAAAGGACGTGCAGATCTCTTTTTGTGAGTGTCGAGTGAGACTAATGCAGGAAGATATTACACTGAGACAGGCCGTACTACGAAACACTGGATGAGTCTAAAGCCTTATTCGGAGGGGATTTATTTGTCTAGGGAAGGTTGGATGATTTTAATATTGCATGCACCGATCAGTAATTTTAATGAAACACACGTATGATTTTACTCTCTCTACCCCAGTAATAATATCAGTCCCAAATACCTACTTCTTTTCAGCTCGTTAGTCCTCTATAATCTTGTGCTTCAAAGTCTCTCTATGTTTGAGCTCGCTATGAAGTTTTATCAGCTAAACATGCAGCTAGAGTTGGGACAACTGAAGCAGTAACCCGGCACAGTAAATGCAAACTCATCAACACGGACATACAGTCCAATTTGGGAACCACCATACAAAAAAACGAAAAAAATGAAAGCAAAGTCAAGCAAGACTGCGAACTCCATCAGCTGCAGAGTAATTGTGTTGTTGGATTTATGTATCCATAACGTCGACAAACAAGCTTTCACATTGGGCCACGCTGCAAAACCCACCCCCTCTCTTTGTTATTCACACAGCATTGGGTTCTAATATATTGGATTTGAACTTGGGTCCCCAGTTGTTAAACATCTGCCAATCAGCCAATGGCAAATCCCCATCTGGGCTTGGGGGTGCATTATAATTGAGAGCCAAGCATTTATACACTATCTGTCTGCAAAACAGTTGGCCTGCTGAGTTAATTTAAAATGCTTGTTTGTTTGATTAAATGGTAAGTGCTGACTTAACTAATTTGGATTGTCTAATGTTGGACATATATTTGCTTCATTTTTTTTCAGAAGGTATTAAAAAGATTAAAGACCATGACATTAGCTGTGAATAACCAGCGTCCCTGCCACAAGGGCCCCCCCTGCCAAAGAGCAGAGCTGAGCAGGTTCCTCCCCCATGTAAAAAGAGGTCTCTTGTTGTGTGTTGTGCCCTAGAATGCAAAGCTTCACAGTTGACTGGGTTCCATCATCATTCCAGCTACCTAATGAGTGATTGTTTGTGGGCTGATAAAATTAAATTGCAAGCCTCGCTGATTTCAGCAACAGGTGTTTTTCTCTGTCTCATAATAACACGAGAGACAGGGGTTTTAACCACCTACTCAGGATGATAATGTATTCTGGTTAACCGATTCTCTTGGTTTACCATTCCCCTCCCACATGCAAAAAAAAAAAAGGAAAAGATTTAACCAATTATGCTTCATGGAGATTCATTAGGAGAGCTGGTATTCTTCTGATGGTAAAAGAAAATGCTTACAAAAATAATTCAAGATAAAATGACAACACCTTAATATTTTGTATTTCCCTCTATTGTCTTAAAGTTATAATCCTTAAGATTTGCATGAAATCAAATCCCACTTTTGATACTAATTAACTTTTTTCATTGTAAGTGTCTGCCATACCTGCACGGGATTCAAATTGCCTTCACATGCACAAAGGACTTACAGGAAACAAGGATTGCATGTAATCCACTGTAATTTTATCTCATTGTCAACAGCCTTACTGTTGACTGTTCCCTCTCTTTACACCATGTTAGAGCTGTATGAAGTCGCTGCTAATGCAAACAGAACATCCTACAGCCGCTGCTTCATATCAGAAGATTTCAAGTGGCCAAACACGGGGTGGCCTCTGTTGTGAAGAAGCCACTGGAAACGTAATGTATTTGTAACCGCAGTTATTGCGATCGAAATTTGCCTTTTAAATGTTGCAAATGACAAGCTGCACACCTGCCATTTCTCAACAAAGAAACCAACTTTACTGTACCCCAGTAGAAAAGTACATGCACTGTGGACTGCTTGAAGTCATGGCTTGGTATAAAGAGGCAGATTACTGATTGACTTGTAAACAGGTTATTAGTTTAGTTAGTTTGACCTTGCATTATCACAAGTTCAAAAAGACAATTGTTTTTAAAAATACAGAATTATTTTGCTGTTACAACAAAAAATCAATACTAAACACACCTCAAAATATTAAGTACATTAAGAGTGTCAGATCTGCAATTATCTAACATAAAAACGAATATCTTGAACAAATTAAGTCATAAAAAGTCATTTAGGAGAGCACATGTAAGGGATTGGTGATCTCCTATATCTCTCAGTTCAACATCTTGGGATGGTCAGTCACTGAAGTTGGACTTAAGCAGCTTTCTGGCAAAGCCAAGGCACATTGTGTGTGAGTGTGTGTCTCTGCTGGAGCACAAAATCCAAGAGTGGAGAGAGCCTCTGTGTACCCCCTTTACCTCTGGCCAAGTAGGATTTTACAAGCCTGTTTATGTGTACTTTCCGGCCTTTTGGCCTGTTCTACAGTCAAGGAATTGTGCCAGAAAGGGACTGCACACTCCAGCACCAGATGCACGTAGCCTGTGTAGATGGAAACCAGTTCAGGGTATTAAACACCTAATGTCTTCAACAGAGCAAAAAGCTTCCTGTTGGCTGAGGTCCGCATGTGGTCCACCTGGATGTACCATTGCAAATTATCCTGGATGGTGACCCACAGGACTTTGACTGTGTCACAGACTTCCAGTTAGGGCTGTAGCGATAACCGCAAAATTGAAATACCACACTTTTGGTCAAGCCTACCGCGGATTATGGCAATCACCGCAACAACCGCAATGTTCATACTGTACACTTCAGGGCGTGTTAAATTAATAAATGAGTGTTTCAAAAGTTCCACAACCATAACAAGCTCTGTATCGGTTCAAGGATGGATCGCCATGAGCTGTACGGGACCCGACTTCAAACTCTGAAGCTGTAAGTGTTGCCGTGTTTTGTGTTGTTTTACTGTTTATTTTAAAGTTTAGCTAACTTGGCGTTAGCATATTGCTCGGCTAATGTGGCCAGCAGGTTCAGCGATGTTGGACTAACGTTGTGATCCTGAGGGACAGTCCAGAGAAACTGTGGACAGTAAGCCTCATTTGAATCTCACTAACTAAGGAGCGTAGTGTGTCGGAAGCCTGCAGCCATTTTTCATGTTGTTTTCTGTGGAAATTTAATTATAACGTTACTACAGCGCAGTGGTTAGTTTTGGACAGCCATTCTGCTCCACACCGGCGTGCACGTGTGTGTGTGTGCACGCGCGCGTGCGTTGCTGCGGTATGTAAATTGACTTGATAGACATGCCCTGAAGGTAATGATATACGTCTGAAAAAGACACGGTCAAACTACAAAAAGGAGTTTGCTTGGCAATGTTGTTGACTAGCACGCAGCAGCTAGCTTGCTCAGACCATAAAGCTGCTGTTAGCGGCTCACTGTGCAGTGAGGTGACAGATACTCTTACTCTGCAATATGGCACCAAATTACTTCATTGATGAAAAATGCGATAATACCGCACACCGCGCTGTTGAGCCCCAACATATTGTCGCGGTGGAAATTACTTCACTGCGACAGACCTACTTCCAGTATGTTCTAGTCAATGGAGAGTCAGCAAAGCTGGTGTATGTCTCATGCAAGTGACATGTAAAACTTTACATGTCACTTTACATTACATTTCCTTGGGCTGAGTTTCATGTTCATGCTGTACTCCTCTTCCCAGATGTCCATTCAGTGTCTTTTGGAGAGTACAGGGTAGTTGTGCATCCACATCTGAGTCATATCATGCACATAATTCCAGTGCTCTGTTACATCCTGGAGGACACTGTAAATCCGTGATGGGACGACTGCAGGGCCTAACACAGTTCCCTGTGCAATTCCACATGTTGAATATTTCCAATCAGAGATTCCCTGTTAGCACACTTTCTCCAGATCCAAGTAATCCGGCCCTGTCTCAACCCTAGATCAGGGAAACACTGTACTGCCACTGTGAGACCAACAGCACCAAAGGTCTAAGCCAAATCCTGAGTCCAGAACATCACAGGCCTTGTACAAAAAGTCCACAAAACTAACTAGATTGTGTGTTGTGGAACAGTTCTATCATTCAATTGCTCTGCACCAGTTGCTCTTCTGCTGTATTTCTGACAAATTAGCCACTCAAGTGAGTGTTTGTTTTCCCCAAAACACTTGCTGTTACCACGGTAACCCAGAGTGCCACCAAATCAACTTCAGTATTGCAACTTCAAATTGTTAAACACAGACAACTTCAGCTTATTTGACTGATACAGTTTCTTGCATCCAGAACTTTTCACAGTTGGTTAAGAAAAACAGTACTAAACCACAAATAAATATAAAACAAACCAGTTATGATTTGTTGTTTATCAGCTAGGAATTCATACTTTTGTCAGATTGTTAGTAGTTGAGAAGTAGTCTAGTTTTTCGAAACCCACAGTATGATTTTTTTGTACATGGTAGAGTCTGTGACTCTGGTGAATTTAAAGTATACTGCAAGTTTGTATTGACGTGGTACCCTACCAAAAAGTTTATACCGCCAGTGTTTTTCACATTTGGCCTTCTGCTTCACTCTTTTTTCCCACTATAAACATTTCTCAGATTTGCCAAAGTTGTCCAACACTGTCTTACTGTACTTGGTTGGGTTTTGTTTTTGTTTGTTTTTTTTACATATAAAGTAACCCAGTTAATAGTGTTCATTAAAACAACATTATGTTGTTGTTTTTTTCTCAAAATAACTGCTTTAAAATCGTAATGTTAGCTAATGACAGAGTGCATGTATACATAGGGCTGGGCAAAAAAAAAAAATTTCTATTAAGATATTTATTTTGTTGAGGAAAAAGGACTGAAAAAATATCTACTAATCATGTTTTTCAAAAAAGATTTTATCATAGTTTTGAATGTTTAACCTCAGATTTGTGAAGTGATCCACTGTTTGGCATCAAGTGTTTGCCACGTTCTGACCCTAAAGCAGGGCTCCAGACTAACGGTATCTGAAAATGTGTTTGGGACGAAGAGAAATATTCTGTAGGACACCTCTAGGACGAAAGGGATTGTGTAGGCCTATGTGTTTGTTTATTACGATCACTTAGCAAAAGACAAACTGAACCGACCGAGCACAATGGAGGCCATCTTCTCACGCTGTTACTACAGCCACGCCGGACTCACACAGGTGGCTGGCTGCTCACTTGTTCCCGCGGTACAGGTCCATCTATCCTTCACAAACGGCTTGCTGACTTCTCAATCACGATGTGTAGGGTAGCGTTTAGTGCCACATTGTGATAACGTCGACTAGCGGCGAGAATCGTCTCCACCCAGCTAATGCAACTCGGCATACGCCGTGATCGTAAAGAAACGCGTTTTGCATTATAAACATCTAAAACCTGAAGCACAATCTGGCTCTGTTTGGGACTGTGAGCTGCACTTTATCGGAGCTGCAGAAGTTAACATGAGGATTTGCGCTGAGATGTCCGCCTGATTGGCAGTGCAAAAAATTATGTTTCATAATAGATTTTCTTCTGGACATATGAGAGCAAAGCTATGTGAGATTCTGAATGTGCAGAAAGTTTTGAACATGAGCAAAAAACCTGCTGAAACAAAGTCCAGGAGTTTATAACTGAATTGAAATTAAATAATTTATCATCGAGGTAGAAAGGTGCCCCAACAGTTTACTTTTTCAGTTTTTTTAATAAATCTTTTTGTTTGAATCAAGCAAAATAATTATTATTTATTTTATCAATTTATAATTATTTATTATGCCACTTACAACTATAGAAGATAATAAAGTAAAGAAACAATATTTTGATTTTGGGACGCTTTACATTAACTTCAGGACGGTTCAAAATTTTTTTCGGGACGGTTCCGGGACGGAGGAAAAAAGTTAGCCTGGAGCCCTGCCATAAAGAAAAACCACAAAAATAACCATCTGGTTTCTTAAAGTTTCACTCAGGAGCAAAAATCTGCCTAAACTGGAAAGATGATTTGACATTTATTGTGATAATTATCGATATAGAATGGTATGACATTTTTTTATCGTGATGAATTTTTTGGCCATATTGCCCAGCACTACACGTACAGCTGTCTTTATTCATGATGGCAGTTAATTACATGTTGAAACGGCGCCAAGTCTCACAATCTTTCATAAGAAGGACATACACTATATTACATATTTGTTCTATTTGAGTGATGCTCTTGAGTCAAAGTGCTGTTTAGCTCCATCAGAAACTTTTCTACGCCGGTTATGGATATGTAGCGTATAGTCACTATTCACAAATTGTCAGTTCTGGTGTGTGTGTGTGTGTGTATATTTCTTGCTTATTACTACCTGGGTTAGGGCAGTTGGCATCAAAACCTGTATTTCAGCTACCTTATTCAACAGAATTTAGATTGTTCTTTCATCCAAGACACTTCTTAATGAAATCATATCTGCAAGTACTTAATATGATAATCTCAATTATGATCAATTGTTGGGGTGTGAATATGCCGTGACTTCTGTAAACAAAAGTAGTTCTGCTCAGTGGCAGGATTCACTTCCAAGCCTTCAGAGAAATAAAATGTTTTAATAGCCTCTTTTCCTGTTAATGATATTCCACTCGTTCTTAACACACCATTGCACAGATATTGAAACCATTCATTTCTGTAATAGGGAAAAGGGGCCCACAGAGAACTCAATCTGAATCCTGTATTCTTGACAGTTAGTTTTCATCATCTATTCAGTGGATTTACTGACTTAATAGATTGCGACTTGATGTTTTGGTATGGTCAACGTCATATTTCACAACAGCCACATCAAATCTTACTGACACACTGTATCCTCCAGTGCAGTGCTGAAAGAAAACATTAAAAATGTAATATGCAGCGTTGGTGAGTCAAAGATCACATTTACAGATCAGTGCAATAGCAGTCATGTCCGTACACACAAAGTACTGCATTTTGTGTATTTACAGCATGAGTAATACTCACTAAAAAGAGAAGCCTTGTGTTCTTGCCATGACCTCAAACAGTGTCTTGCTTTTTGCAAAATTATACACATTTCTGAATGCTTCACACAAGAATAGCTGCTAACGACGTCAATCTCTAAGTATCCAACTCAAATAAACTCTTTTTAAGCTTAAATTATTGCAAGAGCTGGCTAGAGAGGATTGTAACCGTACTATTTTTATTTTCATGGTCTTCATCCCTAGAATTAACTAACGAGAAGGGGGACACCTTATGAAAGATAACTGCTTCATGGTTGTTGTCTTTCATTAGCATTTTATTTTACACAAATCTCTATGAAATTATAATCCGAAGCCATTCAATCGGCAAAAGCATCACACATATTCTCAGACCTTATGTAACAAATTGCCACACAGCGGCATCAGTGCAACATTTCCTACAGTACTTCATGTAATCTAGCAATGTGATGTAATGTATGAAGTCAGCAGTAGCTTCTCCCCCGGGCCATGTGCCGGATCCACAAAGACAGTGAAAGCTAAAACGAGGCAAAAGGTGCAAACAGCACCCGCGGGGCTTTGCATCTGCAGAGTTAAGTTAAAGGTTTTATTTAGATCGATAGACAACACATTAACCTTTAGCTCTTCTGCGCAACAGGATCAGTGCGCTCACACAGTTAACTCACTCCACAAGACCGTGGCAATGTTGTTCAGATGTGAACAATCTGGATGTATTACCATTTCATTTAACTAGGTCTAAATAAATGATGGGGTAATGCAGGCATCATGATTTCAAAGTGTCATTGTTGCCTGGTGTTTAGATTCATCCCACTGATCATGCAATGATGTGTGTCAGTAAATATCCAATGGGCACACGTCATTGCCGCACAGTACACCGCACAGGTTGCATACGGCAGCTTATATCATTGTGGTCAATACAAAAAGCCCTGTCTGCCTTTGTGTGAGTCTGAAACAAAATGTTTGGCTTTTTTCATATGAACTACAAAAAAAGAAAAAGAAACTAGAAATGAAGACAAAGAAACACTGCAAGTTACCAGCCTCAGAGATGAAGACAAAGAGAGAGATATAGAAACAGAAGAGAGGAAATACTGTGCAGTGAGGCAGAACCGAAGCAGCAGCAAGACACTAAAGACACTAAGGAGGGACAGAATGCCTTGACCCTGGAGCAAGGTAACCTGACACAGGGACAATGCTTTCAGTGACCAGTGGGCTAATGACAGTATTCTACATCAAATTTAGATTTTCCCTATGCTTCAGTTTGAGGCATTGTGAGAATACTCATCTGCCCTTGAATCTCTGGGGTATATCCCAGCATCCCCCCACATACAAATCTGCCAATACAGACCATTTGAACAGACTTATCTCTTTGTACATAAATTGGTTTGAACCACGAAAGGACAGAACAGATTGTACTTATCCGGAGAGTGGCAAGAGCACACTGCCAGCAGTTTTTTCTTATTTTAAATGACACTGCACTGCAGAGGGCAAAACTGATTTGTCGTAACAAAACAACTGTCAACATGTTAGGGTTTGTTATTTAATGCAGCTCTCTGAAGTAATGCTGTTTCTACGTAGGTTTGCAGTGTTGTGCTGTTACTGCAGTATCGTGTTGGAACGAATATGTAATATCGTCAGCCAAACCCCACCATACTAAACAGCCAAAATGTGGCCACAGCGGAGTAAACAATGGAATCTGTGTACAAACACACCGACTCCAACTCCCCTGCACCACAATAGAAAATGGAAGCGACTTCCAACTTGCATTTTTCATTAATTGTATAAAAGACAAATGGGATGGAGAATACAAGGCAACAGTCACACATTTCCACTACTGCAAGAGGCCAGCACCGACAGTACACCCACAATGTTTCCATTATTTTATATTTTTGTTCATACGGATGCAAACCATAGAGTATACCTTCTGTAGACTGATAGAGACCATTCTCTCCGCTGCTCATGTACAAGGAGCAATCTTGACATGTCATCGCTCATCAGTTAATTTCACACTTCACTTGATACTTTGTGATGTAAGGGGAAGCCATATTGCCGGGGTCTTGCACAGTCAGCCCAATCATATTCACCGAGAATATGAAGAGGTATGTAAAAGAGTTGGTGGAATTAGTGAATGCGCTGCAGGATTTCATTGTGTTATAATTTTGGACTGCAGCAAGAAGAGGGTAAGGCAGATAAGGTAAGGGCACTCTGTGTGTGTGTGTGTGTGTGTGTGTGTGTGTGTGTGTGTTAGGGGGGGGTGGGGGGGGGGGGTGCTTTGAAGACAGTGGATGGGATGACCTGGATAGAGAACATTCAGAGAATAGGGGCTTTCCTTATCATATAGTCACATGATTTTATAACTGAAAGGCCAGCACATCTTCGAGGCACTGACTTTGAAGGAGGTTACAGGGATGCTGCCTTTTACGGCTCTATTCCACACCTGTATTAGTTTATGAACATGTATTTATTGCCATTCCCTCTTCCAGGAAGGACGTAGGGAATATCAAACTCTTGAGTGTCTGTAAACCATGCCAACAACCACATGCATCTCAGTTAACTGATTTTCCACTCTCTCAATAACTGCAGTAAAGTGTTGGAGCGTTGGAGTATGTGGTTTAGTAATAGTTTTTCTTGATTGATTTTGTGTCACAATGCGGTGAATGCAGTCATTCTGTTGAATTTTATAATGCCACATTTAAAGGCATGATGGCTGCACACAGAGCGACAAAGTTGATGCAAAGTTGAGAGCAGAAGCAGATTCCTTTCAACTCGGGTGAAAATGCTTATGCTTATTCATAGTTGTACAATTCCAAATATGCAGGTACACAAAGGAGAGGGCCTCGATGAAAATAGGAGAAACTGAAGTTCTTCATAAGTTTGGGAAGAAGTCTGTTCGTGCCGTCACACGCAGAGTTGCTGCTTGTTGTCAAAGCAAACATCAGGGGCGGAACTTGTCCATTGACTGCTTGTGACCACTTCAGTGATCAAAGGGAGCCACAAGTTCACTTTGCATTGCATCTAAATGCAGCTTTCTCATTATCTTAAACTGAGAGAGAACACAAACTTTCATAAAGCTCCACTACAGTGCTCTGCTCCCTCTGTGGATTGCTTACATAGCCATTTAGTAGGATTAACTTGAAGTTGCAATCAACTTTTTACCTCTATGATGTGTATGATCATGTTTTTGTATTGCAAAATGTCACACCACAATTTTTTATAAAACACCATAGAATGACCTGACTGTTATGGGTAAACAAAACGCTTTGTACGCTTGAGAGAGGAATTAGCATATTCGCTGCTTTTAAATTGTCAAAAAAACCTAACTTGTGATCTAAGATGTATGTAGGATGAAAAGGATCACAATTACTACTGTGGAACAGTAGTAACTAATCACTATGTTGAATGTTTTGCATTTATTTGAAATATTTTTCTTTGTACAATTTAAATAGTTTTAGTTGGTGCAAAACAGTAAAAGGACAAACAACCAAGAAAGAATCACTTTTTTACAGGCTTAACCAGATTATACCTTTCACCTTCTCACTTTCAGTCTTTTCTCTTGAGGCAGATTTCATTGTTATGTATCACACCAGCTTTTTTTTTTATATATGTCAAACACATATGTACTGTAAGAAAAAGAAATGTCTGTCACCCAAAACTCGCAATTGAAACTTTCAGCCACTACTTCAAAATAAAACACCTCCCATATCGAGTTTGCCATGAACTCTGAAGCTGAATGGAGCCTACCACAAAAGTGGCAGCATGCAAAAAGATCCAATGTGGGAAAGAACATTAGAAATGACTTCCACACTTATGGACCATAAACATGAGTGCAAACTCAGATCAATGAGATTCCATTACCATCCTATCTCATTTCCCAGAGCTGAATTGGAAATGGGTTAGAGATGGATCGTGTCATTACCAATTCCAGCGGATCCACAGGAGCCGTGGATGGGGGTGTGTGTGTGTGTGTGTGTGTGTGTGTGTGTGTGTGTATAGGTGTATGTGTGTGTGTGTGTGTGTGTGTGTGTGTGTGCTATCTGCACCTGCTGCCAATGAATAGGTTTTTTAGTGACAAGCAGGAAGGTGAGCAGGAGTTCATGCTCTATCACTACCATCATAGTTGTTAATATGCTTGCCTCAAGATGCAAAGCTACTGGGAGGTCCACCAAACTAAACAATTTCTGACAACTTCATGCATGTAGTGTGAACTATGGCGTACTTATAATTGCATTTTGAGGGCAAAACTACTTAAATTTTTGAGATAACGTTTATTAAAAATGTCTGCTAATTAAATTACAGATGGTTCAGTGATGAAGAATCTCTTTTATTAAGATCATTCATTCTTTGTGTGTGTCATTCACCTCCATACAGCTGTCGTGACAAGTGAATAATTATCCTACCAATACCTCGTTTGACCTTCACAAAAACTAACAAGGCATTTAAGCCCACAAGAACATAAGCATTAAAAAAAGCTGTCTACTTTTCCTAATGTGTTCTTCCACATTCAAGCTTGCTGTACCTCCGTAATACCCCTTTGCCAAATATTTTATATATATTTTTTTTATTATATTTTACTTGTCCGCTAAGTAACTAAGTAGACATGTTACAAATAAAGGAGTCTTTTTAAACAACAAGTTATAGGCCCATAAAATAGATTACACCAACCCAACCTGGGCAGCATCAGTTATCATTTAACATTATTTTAATCAGGAGAGTCCTGACTGGGTGAACAACAATAATGTATTGACATGTGATACATTGAATATGAGAATGTGAAAAGTTTCTGGACCCCATTGTGATGACGTGATATTTATTGGGGGCTTGGGAAGCCGCAGAGGCATAGAAATCCCCCTGATGGAGTCTTGACACTGGTTGTGTCATCAGAAAAGAATTCTGAGGAGCTGGATGTGATGAGGAGGAACTGAATGTGGTGGAGGAGGGCTGCAGCACTTTGTGCTGGATGAAAACTGGCAGCAGAGCAGATAATGGATTTAAAGTTTGATAGTGACTACATGATTGGCTGTGCTGATCTTGGCGAGATCTGATTAGAAAACTAAGGGAGAACACCCATAGGCAGTTGTTAGGGGGCAGGGAGAGAGAGAGAGAGAGAGAGACAGTTGAGTGAAGTATAAAGATAGTCTTCCTGGTTGAACTCATTCTGAGCTTCATTTATTAAAGAAAGAAAAAAAAAATGTTTCGAATCATACACCCAATTCTTAGCTGCTATAAAACACACCCTTTCTCCCCTTATTCTTCGAGCTCACCCATTCTGTCTTATTAGCAGATGGGTCACTTGTAAAGCTGTAGTAAAAGACTACATACTGGTTACACACAGATAGGGCTGCAGCTAACGATGATTTTAGTATTCAAAGCTTCTATAGATTATTTTAACGATTCAATGATGCATCAAGAAGTGCTTTTGCTTGGCGGTGATCATAATTTCAGTCCAGTGCTAAAGTTGCTGTTACTGTTACCTTGTCTGTTGTTCGCTGGCACTACACCGGGTGCTTTCTGATCCGATACCGTCGTGCTGTTGCAGAGGCGACATAAGTTTCGTTTTACGGTGGACGGACAGTAACATTACAGAGTTGTTGTTTTCTTGAGCTTGAAATAATCCCATACTTCGGACACTTTCTTCTTTGTCCCTCACTATTTTCTCTCTCCTCCTCCACTTTGCAAACAGCTCCATCATAATCACGTCGTGTTCACAGCGTAAGCGTCCGTGCGAAACAGTGTGCTGTATAGTCATATGGATTAAACGAAGCGTTGATGCAAAGAATTTGCATCGATGCATTTTAGTAATCGATGAATCGTTTCAGCCCTAATCACAGACCCATGGTGATAGTGGTGGTTTTAGCTCACTAGAGCACAAACAATGGCAAACGGCCATGTGTCTTTGATTATACCACAGAATAATAGGATAGGCATGATGCAAAACTCATTAAGGAGACAACACTGAGCATGTGATTTGATGGATCTGACTGGAAAGCTGAAGATAACCTGTTTTATAAATGTCTCTGCTATTTCTATATGATTTTTTTATACATGTGAAATTACATTTATAGTTAATAAACTAATCACGATCATATTTCTGATACAGTACAGTAGCAGTTTCAGTCAGCCAGATCAAAACAACAATGAAATGTATAATTTTTGGTGATAAAGAGTGGCAGCAAAGGTAAAACACTGCACTTTATGTGTGTTATGCGTCTGACCTGGAGCTTAGGTCTGACTCAGCAGCTTTCTTAGCTTGTCCAAATGGACATGCCAATGCAGATTGTTGTGCCGTTTGTACACTTGACTCTAAAACGTCATCCCTCTTTGCTTGCTGCATATTATGTAGGAGCGGCCGGCTTCCAGAATTGTACTGGATATAAAAACAGAAAGCTTTGACTTTGATCTGCCAAACGTCGAAGGGGACAATTCCACACAATGATTACAGTGAGATCACATAGTTTGTGCATGTTGCTGGATAGAAACGACAGGAGAATCACTTGGAACACATTTTGCAGAAGTACACTGGCTGTTTAAAGCCAGGAAAAAAAAACATAACAGTTGATGAACAGTTATGCCAAATTACATGTCGATGCCAATTCACCCAGTACACTGCAAGCAAAAACCTATTTGGAATCAAACTTTGGACACCAAATACATGCTGAACACACTTCCTTAGCACGGAGAGACCCTGCTCTACTAGTGTGTGTCGATGAATCTCATACATCAGGGAGGAATGTCATCATGGAGAATTTCTTCACATCACTCTGCCGGACCAACAAAATAATTGCCAATGAGACAAGTCTGCAGAGAACCACGAGTAAAATGAGACAGGAGCTGTCGCCCTCTGTAAAAGCCAACATGCTGAGATAACTATAGTCAACAACAGTGATGACAGCTGGCAAGACAACAATTACATTGTACACATACAAGCCAAGAAAGAGTGTCTGAATTGAATTCTCAGCACTGTTCATCCTATTGTTAGCATCAGTGCGGACACACTGGCAGACTTTCACACCAACATGTGTACGCCTACAGTGTGCTATCCATCCTACCTGCCTGACCTGGCTGCCACCAGTGACCACAGATTATAATCACAAATGCTTCAACAAAAGAGGCAGCAGGAAAAATCACAGCGCCTCTCAAATCTGCCGTGCCAGATGGGAAAGTGTATAAGCACACAAAGTGCCACTGATTTGTGTATCAGAGTTGTTTAGACAAACATTAGTTTATCACATAGGGACAATTCACAGCATGGACAGAAATTAAAATGGGCCAGAGACAGTCTAGAAGGTTAATACCCAGCTGTTGTCTGTGCCCAGATGTTAAAAGGCAAAGACCGTTGAATGGAATGACATACGGCACAAAGATGAAACATCACGTCCAGAAAGTAACAAACAAATATATTGCAAATAATAGATACTTTAAAAAGCCTACAAATACATAAATCCAAACATACACATACTGTGCATGTCCAATACATGCAAATACTGTCCATACATAGCAAAAAACCTAAATACATACTTTCTTTTCTATTATTTTGTTACTTTTTTTTCTATTCTTTCTTTACTTTTCTATTTCAAAACCTTATCTTTACAATAAGAAAATTGGTAAAGCAGACTATATTTTATCTGTGGAGGAATTCCCTCAGCCAATGTTGTTCTGCAACACCTAACCCTTTCCTGAGCTCATCACATGAGGAATATGTAGGCTAATGATTGCAGTAATAATTGATGTCACATCATTTGTATTGGCCACAGATTTTACAGGAGTTATGCAGTATGAGTATGCAATGTTTATGGACAGGCTGCGGCTCAAGGAGATAAAGCGGGTCGTCCACTAATCAGAAGGTCGGTGAAATGTCCTGAAGCTTCTAAACCCCTCATCAGAAACACATTCATCAGAAACACATACACAATGTATGTGTTTCTGATGAGTTGGGACCTTGAAATCTGACTAGTCGGAAGACTAAAAAGGCGCTATGTAAGTGCAATCCATCTACCCTAGGTGCAGTTATTAGTTTATTTATTTCAAATTTAGGAAAAGGAAGTCATAAAAGTTAGAAAGCAAAGAACAGAAATGAAACACAATACCGTACTGTAGTCGATGACTTTACTGAGAAACAATCTCAATCTGAGTCAACATCCAGGAAAGAATGTACATTTAAGAGCTGAGAGGTCTACATTTCTAATAATGAAGAGGGAGCATTTCCTCCACTTGACTACATGTAGGTGTGGGGAAAAAGGATTGCCGATGCCATCAGTCATTCATTTGTGTAATCAGGAATACCCAAATAGTTCAGAAGGCAGCATTATGTATTGATAAAAATGAATAAAAAAATACTTGTGCCATGTGTTTTTAAAGCTCCTAATGGGCCCGTTTTATCTTCTAACTCACTCATAAATGTTTTAATTGCGTTCCTCAATGGTCTTATTTGATCAAATGAGAAAATGTAAATATACTGCCCTGTTTCCCGTTGTGAAGTGCGATTATGTTTTGTTACGCTTCCTATTTCGTTTTCATATGTTATGTCTAATTAATCTGTCCCTGTTTTATCTTATTTTTCCCTCCTTTGTCCCTACCTTCAAGATGATGTCTCCCCACTGCCAGGATGTGGTTGTAAATAAAAAATTGTTCTTGACTAACTTCCCTTGTTAAATAAAGGTCAAATAAAAATAAATAATTAAAACATACAATTTCTTGAGGGTTCAACAATGCCTCGAATGTGGAATGGACACAACACATGGGTCATGCCACTTTACCTACCACTTGCCAACAAGTGTGTCATGCCTTTTGCAGGAACTGCACACTGAAATTTTGATGCAGAACAGGGATGGAAATTAACACCCACCATACGCCAAATGTGGGAGGATATTCCATTTGTCGGCCAAATGCTGGAAGGCTACCTGCCACATTGGTGGGTAAATATTTTGGGCATATAATTTCTATTTCTATGTAATTAGCAGCAGACCGGCATTCTTGCTGGATGTGTGTCGCACTTAAATTGGTCCCCGAAATCGTGTAACACACGGATTCGGGGCGTTCATTGGTTGATGATGTTCTTTTCATGTTACTTGTGTTTGATTGGAGTAGATTTTTAAGGGGTGGATTAAGATCATTCCATCTTTCTGTCTCGTGTCTGTCACCAACTTTCCTGGCTTAGAGGCAAATAAAATCTGCTCCATACATTTCATGAAGTGCAGCAAGCCGGCAGATTCGTGCAATACCTCCGTGAATTAAGGCAGCGTAAAAGCTGCTAGTGTTAGGATCTAATTACAAAAGGTGTACTAAGAGTATTTTTAGCTTTTAGCTGTGTAGTTGGCGGTCCAGTCAGTGTCTGACACATTGTCAGATCTTCTAATGGTCCTGCTGTCATCCCCAGAGAGCAGGGAGATTGATCCATAGGCTGTATAAGAAATGTTGATTCCACAAAAGCTGTGATGCTGTGGCACCAGGACTTTGTCAGAACTAGGAAGCGATAAGAGGATGATTGTTGAAAGAGAGCAGTCTGATGAGGAGGTTTAAGCTGAATGATTAATAAGCATCTTGTTAGTTTATAAAACAATTTACTGTTGTGTTTATAAGTACATTTAATAGCAATAATATAATTTTGCTTCACATTTCACTCTGGCCTCTTCTTTAAGTTTGTATTTGACATAATACCTTATTATCTAAATTAAAAGGACGGAAATAAATTTATTTGTGACACAAAAGGCAATTTATTATCTTGGCCGGTAGAAAATATGTTTGGCCGGTGTATTTTTTTTCCATCTACCAGCCACCTTGGCAGGTGAGCCAAAAAGTTAATTTCCACCCCTGATGCAGAAGCAATGGTGGCTTTAAGAAGCCGTTAAACAAGGCCTGCAGGATGACAGCTGGTAAGGAACACATCTGTTAGTGGTCCTGTTAGTGGAATTATGTCTTTATTATTCACAGTGTGCAATGACAGCGGACTCTGAAGTATGTCGTGGGATATATGGCAAAAGGCAAATATAGGTGAGTACAAGGCCAGCCTAATCTGACCTTCAACACAACAAGAAAGCCTGGAGAAAACTTCTCTTTAGCTTGAAAGCCCTTGAGAAATTATGTGGGTTGTTTTCGATTGCCCACAAGGTATGAAGCCAATTGTTTCCTGTGCATGTTTTGATTAAATGCCAGCCACTCAAACTATTTTATAGCATGGGGTGAATTGCCCAGAACCGGTACCAGATTACATCTGTCATTTCTGGGAAGCCTCCACCTATGATGGGGAAGTCATTTACAAGAATCAGTGCTGGTATTAACACAAAAATACAGAGGAAGTGAGAAGGAAAAAGAGAGAGACAGGAGGGTGGAAGTAGGGAAGAAATCATCATGTTGGTAAAACATGGGAAGTGGGGTGAGTTTGGAATAACCAGATTAGACCAGTTACAGACAGTGGTACTTTGATGAGCAGAGCTGCCCGTATTTTTGATTAAAAAATCGTCCGCTTCTCTCTGCCAATAAGCCCTTATCTGTACTGCATGCATATAAGTCTGATAGGGCCTGTAGCCATAGTGAAAGATACAAAAATAATTAGCTAACATTCTGCTTTGAGCAGACAGAAATTTTATACTAAAGGGAAAAAAATCACATTGGAGAAGGAAGATAGGAAGACGAGCATCAGTTTTACTTACAGCATTAAATGTTCCTGTTTATTTCTGTATGTGTTTGTCAAAATGACATTATTTCCCCTCGGCAAGAGCAGGCAATCACTTTGAGATAAGCAAATACTGAAAATCTGCACTTGCACCTTGCCGCTCAACTGAAGTCAGTCTTCAGTGATCTAAAAATGGATGGAGCCTCAGCTGGGATTTCTATGTTTGGGACTGTTACCCTTTAGATGATATTTAAACTTGACTGATGAATGAGATTAATGTCAACCCCTTTCATTTACTAATTCACAGCACCATCTCAGGAAAAAAGGAAAAAAAATACCCCAATTTATTTAAAAACTGTTTAAAAAGGCAGCTGCTACTGTATTACTTGGCCCATTGTGATTCCCGTACAACTATCCAGAGTTTAATAGAATATTATCAGAAAACTATACTGTGAATTACAGTAACCACTGATGGTAGAAGAAATGTTGGGAGGTGACACTGGATAATTCTATTGTAGAAAGTCAGAGATACCAGCTTCTCAAGTGACCGAAAGAAACCTTAATAGTCCATGCTTACTGCAATGTGTTGCGGCTATAAGATCATTTTATTTGTTAGCCAGTATATTTCTCAAAAAAAGAAATAAATACTGAGAGTGTCAGTAGCTAATTGATCCAGATAACCTTCGATGTGTCAGTAAGATGATTAAATGACTGTACATCTAACCACAATTCTTCACACAAAAACCAGCTTCAAACAAAGGTTTAAGATTAGTGTAACACTCAAGCGTTGTGTTGTCTCGTCTCACATGAAGGGAAATACAGATGGCTCTTCAAACCACAAAGCCATGGCATCAGAGTACAGTATTATTATTCTAAATATACATTATGCTGGGTTCTTATGTTGAAATACAATTATCTTACCTGTGTACACGTATTGTATGTACAGTAAGTGTACTGAACTTACTGTGTGTTGTCTTCATTAACAGAGCACTATTAGTCACAAAAGTGAGAGAAGTTGTCTTCTTGTTTCGCTATCTAGTGCCTTTTCTCTCAACTTTACCTCAAAGTGAAACATGGACAATCTCGTGATAAACTTTTTTCCCTTGAGTCAAACTTCTTCCCCAGCAATGAGTTGAACACTGACATTTTCTTCTGCGAGCACACTGTAAGCAGAGACAGCGAAGATAAAACACAAGCACCGAAGAAAGACTGAGACAGACAAAGCCTGTGTCCTACAAAGGGAAATGTCTCATCTTTCACTATTTGGCACCAAAGAGAAGGTAGCATATGGGATCCCAACAGGCTTTATTAATATACAGGATCATTTAAACATCTTAGCCAGATTTACTTTGCCACATTTTTTTGTTGTTGTTGCACTTACACTTATCCCTGTTACACATAATTATTTTAGTTAATTGCCAAAGATGTCCCACAGTAATTCCACTTAGGGCCAAAAACATGTAATTACACATCCCTTCCAGATAGAAAAAAATGGATGTCTAAAAGCCTAACGCATCTTTCTTTACTTGCCTGAGAGTAAAATGTATTCTATTGTGCCTTTCCTTATTTTTAATTCATTCATCATATTAAACATACCTATCCATGTTGAAAACAGTAATCACAAAATCTCTCTCCCTGTGGTAGTCAAAATGTCATTTTTAATTATTTGACACCTGCGGTTGCCTCAGAGGGCATATTTAAATTCAAAATTTACACCTTAAGAAATCCTCCTGCTTGAATTAAATCAGTGCCTCAAAGTCATAGTGTTGTGTCTATATGTACATACTGTATGTTACTACCTAAAAACTTTAGGAGGCTGACTTTCACAACTGAGTAGGAGTGTAAAGATTTATCGATAAATACTGGCAAAACCAATACAAGAGTCAGAGATTTGGCTACAATGATACAAACCTGCCCTTCAAGCCATTAAAAATTTTCCCACACAGGTGTCTGAAATCTTTATACTGTAGTCTGCAGAACACACACTTCTATAATATAACAAAGTGGTGCCTCCAAAAAGGACAGTACAAGAAGGTAATGTGTACGCTCAGAGTACAGAAAGGGAGAGTCAACTCAAGGCAAGTACCGCTAGCATAAGCAGTTAATGCTACTTCCAACTAGCCCCTAACTCCTGGTAACTGAAGCCATGTGCTGTTTTTATTTACAAATACATATAAGAGTGTTATTGAAAATACCAACCTTTTAGCATTATAAAATGGTAAAAATATAAAGGCTGTGAATTGCTGTGGCATGATACTAACAATTCTCTGACAAACATTTAAAGGAATTGTTAATTAACTCCACTACAGAGGTTGGGTTTGGTCCAATTTGACTGCCTTTCATTCAGCAGGATCAGAAATTTAGCCACGGGTGGGAAAAAAAAAAAAGTCTCTTTGAACTGTCTGCCCACCAACACAACAGCGGTGCTTTCTACTGTTGGCGCCATAGCTAGATTGATGATGTCAAAGCCTGCATCATCCCTCAAAGACAGGCAATCCAAACGGTCTATCATCTGCAACCACACTACGGTGCAATCTAACAAAACGATTCCTCCAGCCAAGTGTTTGGTAATTTTAATTGGAAATTTGGTACTAACATTGATTAAGTAAACGCAGGTCCCATAAGGATGAAACAACAAAGGCTGATTTCAGGCAAGATTCTTTGAATCACAGTGTGACCATAATTGGATTAGAAGCCTGCTCGCTACACACAGAATAGGAGAAATAGAGTGAGAAGCTTTTGCCATTTATTCTCTTTTGTGTGGTATGAGGTAATTATGACTGGTGAAAGCTGGCAAGTTTAAGGGATCTGTCCATGAAAACGAAGCCCTTCCCAAGTAGCTACCATTTTGTATACTCAGTCTAATCCTTTTTAGCCCAATGTGACTCCCCACCACATTTTACCCCTCAAATATCTCCAACAGATTTCTTTAAAGATAATTAGTCAAGTAGTCTATATAAATATGTTGTTTAAGAAATTATAATTTAAAAACTAGGGCAAATGCTAACGGTGTCTAATAGAAGTTACTGATAATGCCATGTGACTGTACAGTATTTTGTTAGGTGATAGAGGCTACAAGAACCGGAGATCCTTTGCCTCTAAATGCCCAAAACAGTAATCCAGTTCATGCTTGAATTCCAGTTTTTATATAACTAGCAGAGTTACACCATCCTCAATTTGAAAATTAATCTTTGTCTTTTCCTCTGGAGTGCCAGTGCACTTAATAACCCAGTCCATGATAGCATCTGAGGAGGTTTCCCATTTTCTCTGTTACATAAAAATGGCCACCACTTCATCAGCTCTCAGCCAGCCCTACTTGAGCGTAAGAGGTTGGGGTTCAGGGTCGGTTAGGGTCCTTGATTGGAGTGAACAATATGAGATCATGCAAATGAGATGATACTTGGATCTATACAAAGGATACAATGTCTACTGAACACTCCCATTGGTACAGTGTTAGGAATCATTACAAATTGAACACTGTAACACTTACTCTTTCAGTTACACTCAATATCTTTAGCATCCGACAGTGATATTCAGTGCATGTTAGGATTTAGTTTGTCATTAAGTGCATAATCTATGTAACAGCCTGACCGATAAACCGGCGTGTCAATATAAGCTAATTGCAGATAAATCTGAATCAGTGTTTGTAACAGCTGATAAATGACAATTCTTTTTTTTTTTTAAAGCAGAGAGAGGATCCTTCCATCATGTTATGAGTGTTGTCATTGCATTGTTTGTCCACCAGAGGGCACTCTGCAACTTCTCTATTGGCAACATACCTCTGCCACAAATCCACCACAAAACACAGCAATCAGCTGACAACTAGCTGTACTTTTTACTTTTTAAGTACTATTTATAACTAACTAAGTTTGTTGTTAAACTGCATTATCTCATGTTGGTGAGGTCTCATTACTACACATAATAAATCTTAGGGATAATCTTTGTTCATGTTATGTCTTTCTGAAACACATAACATGAACAAACATAATCGGCAGATATATAGGAATATCGGATTTTAAAATTCGCAAACATCTAAAATCGGTACCAGTCTTAAAAATCCCATATCGTTTGGGCTCTAAACTATGTACCACCCAAAAAAAGTCAGATATACACCCTTCCATATACTGTACTGTTACTTAAGCAAGACAAACTAAAGTAGTGAGCTGTTGCTTGCCTTAGTTAATTACAGTTATCTTATTCTATGATATACAAGTCAGTCTATTCAGCATGATTTATATGATATTTATACTGGTGATCATTTAAGAATGAAACCACAAGAACACGTAAATATTGACATTGCGAAGCACTGGCACCAATTTTCAGTCCACATTACCTCACAATGTATTCGCTTTAGATGTTAATGTAGCCAGGGAGGTATTGCATCATTTGAGTGACTAATAAATCACAGCAGCGTGTGACACAGCACCAAAACGACTTTTACCCATAAGCATGAGGCTCCAGAAACTCAGACAAATACCAAACTAAATAACCCAGCTTTGTTTTGACTACTCTGTTCTGTTTTAGTTTGCCACAGTCTGGTGAGGTCCGGGGTGCTCATTTCACGTCCCTGTCTGCTGTGACAGGGTGAGTCATTACTCAAATCCAATTTGCCTGCAAGCCTTTATGTTGCCTCCTTTGCTCATGTGTCTTTCTGTTGACATATAAAAAGCTATCTCTTTCTTTCCGTGGCATGTGACCAGCATGTAACTCCTTATTCTTCCAACATCAGTTGGTGAGGGGGCAATGAGTGGACAACATGCCACTTTAACCGAGGGCAAAAGAAAATGAAGCCATTCATCTCCCACTAGGTCATGAAAAGAGATAGGAAACTCCGAGGTGAAACACTGGTCTGCTTTCTATTATATTTCCGTACATGGGGAGGCTGTGTGGATGCCTCTCATTAGAGCAGTCCCCCTCCTTTCCAGCCCTTACCCCTGTGGCACTGACTATGGCCTGTGCTGGCTGCTGCCACTATACCCAGCTGTGAACAGATGGGTGGCACAGAGCAGGCCAATATGTCAGGCCTGATGGTGTATTGCAAGAAATATGAAGATGTGCTCTGATTCAGCTCTGATTCAGTAAATGCGGTAAACAGATCAGATGTGTACTCTACAAGATGTCATGCAAGTATCCAGACAACGTGGCCCATTCAAACCACTCTGATAACTTAGTGTTCCTTATTAGTACAAAATGTTGAATACCGATATCACAATCTTGTTTTTAGTGATACTCGGCTTTTTCTACATGTGCAGTCTATAATTTCTAGAAGTAGCTCATTCGACAAAAAATTCTCTTTACATTGTGACATTTCATGCGTGACACAATATGCTTTGACTGAGTGTACCACATTGCTTTTTCCATGGAGGAACAAGAGCTCTTCATAGTCCAGGGAGACTGACGGGAACAAATGTTCCTAAAAGTATGCTACAGAAAGTTAGAAAATGAACACAAGCAATTATAATGAGTGTATAAGCCATGAAAGTCAACAAAAACTGGCAAAGTTGATAGTTTCAATTTATTTTTATTTAGAATACTTGGAATCCGTTTTTGCATGTACTTTAGATATATATATAAAGAAATCACTTAATTGACCCTTCACTAAACACCAATTGTCTCATCATTGCTTAGTAAGTGTAACTTAAAGCCTTTTCAAAAACCACAACCAAATAAGCAAAAGTATAAATAAATGATCAGTGTGTTTGCAAACTCTTAGGTAACATGCAAACATGTCCAGTTGGCTTATTACTTACAGTAGTCTTGGTAATGTATTATCTAAAGACATTATTTTATGGGGTTACGAGTTGCATGAGTAAATGTCGCCGCTGTGTAGTATTTAGCCACTGCGTGGCAGCCAATTTTAGATGCTTCCCTGTCAGAGTTCTGTGTAACATCATGTTAGCAGCTTTATGTAGTAAGATGTACTGTATGCGTGTATGCAGGTGGTACAGTTGCAGGACCCGTAACAGGCCAGTCGTATCTGTATAATTCTAATACACGTGAAATGAACTGCCACCATATGCAACCAATCAACATCCCTTTTTGTTTTTAATGCGGTTGTTTCCTTTTAAAGGTTCAGTGTATAAGTTAAGTATACTATAAGTATACGTATGAACAACCAACGACTCACTCACCGCTCACCCCTCCCTTTGCAAGTGCGTAGGAGAAGCTACGGGGACCAACGTGCTCTGTTGGCTTTTGTGCTATATAATACATGTGGTCCTCCATTTGTCCAAATTTCTCTTCTCTTCTTACTTCTAACAAACCAGACAACTGTGACTGCTGGTACTTCTACTACTGCTACTACTTGTTTTTTTCTTCTTCCTCATACATATGTTTATTCTTTTTAATTTTAAAATGTAAAAACTGCATGGTGATTCTGCACTAAAATTGATTGATTACTGTAGCATTGAAAAAGGTATGACCAGAAAACATTTCATAGGAAGCCACATTTCTTGAGGATGAGTTCAGTCAACGCAGCATAAGACCCCTAATGTTTTGTCATTTCAACACACTCCATGACGCCTTTTTTCCATGCGGTCAAGTGTTGAAGCAGCCAGGGCTGCACAGCTTGTCTTCTCCCCCCTCCAAAAAAAACAAGATGGACTATTCTGATAAATGATTAGCTTGATGAGGAATCATGATCTAGATCAAGAGCAGGCTAATGTCAGCAATCTGTGTTGTCCATCTGTCTCATTAAGCAACCAACTACCTAACTCACTCTCCACCTAGAGAAAAGCAGATCTGGTTTCTGCAGAAATGCAATGCTGTGAACTAAATTCTACTTTTTTGTTTGTTTTTTCACTCCAAGGAGCCTGTAAGATCTTAATGCATAATGCATGGCCTGTGTGTTTTTTCTGCCCTCACTTTCTGAAATACTGACCCTGAAGCTTGTATCTTGTTTGTGGCTAAACCTTTACATGGGACAGAGAGTGTGCTCAACTTGAAAAGCACAAAACATTATAAACCATTTGACCCTTTAACTAGTAACAAGTAGATAACCTAACCTTCAAGCCCATGCCAGAAATCTTGGGGCCATCTTCGATGCACCTTTAAAATTTGACATTTTGACTAATAAACACAGATGTGAAAGGTTGCTTTTTCCACCTAAGAAATACTGCCAAACTCAAATCGTTCCTCTCTCTTAATAACCTGAAGACTATCACTAATGCCCTAATTTCCTCTCAGCTGGATTATTGCAATGCTCTTTATTTGGGAATTAGCCAGTCATCCTTGTCTCGCTTGCAGCTGGTGCAAAATGCAGTTGCTAGACTATTAGCCAGGAAGAGAGACAGCATCACACCTGTACTGGCATCCCTGCATTAGTTACCGGTCATAAGGACTGACTTTAAGGTTCTATTATTTGTTATTAAAGCCATACTTGGCCTGGCACCCCAGTACATCTCTGAGCTCCTCTGCTCCTTTTCCAACCCCCGATCTCTCAGATCCTCACACCAGCTGCTCCTGGCTGTCCCTGAGTCGAGGATAAGGGGTTTGCAGTAGCTGCCCCAAAGTAATAGAACAGCTTACCATACTTACCTTACTTACCTTACCATAGCTTACCTTACTTTTTTATAAAGTTTCCCCCTTTAAACACGTTTAGGACTAAACTTAAGACCCACATGTTTTCTTAGGCCTTTTGAGTGTCCTTAAACTTCATGCTTCACTTTTATTCCATCTGTTCCTTTACTTATTTATTTGTGTATGGAATAGTATTGTTATGCCGGTTACCATGTTATCTTATTTTAAGTTATTTTATTGTACAGTGCTTTGGTCAACTCATATATATATATATATAAAACCTAGATGTCATCTAATAACTATAAGTTGAACAGTTTGAAGCAGTGAATGAAGGAAAAAAGTGCAGTATCAGAGCCCTTAAAATGTTCATGGGTTACTGACTATAACGGGGAACCATAAAATGTGTAATGTGAAGGAAGGCATTCATGACTTGTAGGTAAGGGGGGGGGGGTATGCATAGCTTTTGCATTATTATTATTATTATTATTATTATTATTACTACTACTACTATCATGATTTCACTTGTGCCCTCCAGCATTTGAAACAGCATCCTTCTACAGGAAAAAAAAACAACTTCAGAAGGCTCCTAAAACCTCACATGGACGGAGAGAAGAAAACTTGTCAACGAACAGAAAATAAAATGAACATCTCACCACTAATACCTGTATTTATGTCACAGCGAGATGTCTGAAAGGTACTTGTCACATGACTACACATGCAGGCAATGCAGAGAACAATGGTGAGTGATGTGGTGAAATGGCTCACAAAATGAAGTCCTGCTCACTTGAGCTTTGCCATGCAAGGCACCATCCATTTGAATTATCTGTGGTCTGGTAAACACACCTTGCATGGCATACAACGGTCATGTGAAAGCTCTCAACCTCTGTGCATTATGTGAGCTGACAAGTGTGAGATGTGCACACACTGTAATTTCACCTGCTACGTGACAAGAGGTTTCAAACTGTCACATGTTGCGATTTTGTTTGGAGTTTCTAAGGAAAATAAATGGCATTTACAGCTTGATAGCTGTTGCAGATTCTGTACATGAAGAGGTGTGGCTGGGAGACTCAGTAGCAGTTGTCAATCCGGTTTACAGTAAACAGATGCTTCAGCACAGGCTGCATCCCTCTCTTCTCACACACACACACGACAAAACCAAATTAAAAACAGGTGGGATGGCAAGAAATTATCTATTGCTTTTAACCAATTACTGCCTCTGACTTGCACTCACCGGCCACTTTATTAGTTACACTTCTTCAATGGCTTGTTAACACAAGTAGCTAACCAGCCAATCAAATGGCAGCAACTCAATACATTTAGGCATGTAGATGTGGTCAAAACAACTTGCTGAAGTTCAAACCGAGCATCAGAATGGTGAAGAATGGGGATTTAAGTGATTTTGAACGTGGCATGGTTATTGGTGCCAGACGGGCTTGTCTGAGTAATTCAGAAACAGCTAATCTACTGGGATTTTCACGCACAACCATCTCTAGGGTTCACAGAGAATGGTCCGAAAAAGAGAAAATATCCAGCGAGTGGCAGATGTGTGGATGAAAATGCCTTGTTGATGTCAGAGGTCAGACTGGTTCGAGATGACGGAAAGGCGTTACAACCAAGGTATGCAGAATGCATAGACCAAAGTCTATGAGGAATGTTTCCAACACCTTGTTGAAAGTATGCCACGAAGAATTAAACAGTCAACCCGGTACGAGCAAGGTGTACCTACTGTAATAAAGTGGCAAGTGAGTGTATGATGCCAACATGCAATGCCAACATGAGGCTACCTTGTGACGTGAATTACTTTGTTATGTTGCATTACCTTAGACGGTCTTCGCTAAGTGCAAATTTTAACACTGAAGAAGGGACATTACTCACACATCACTTGTCCCACGGCTACCTGGTATCTCTGTGCATAATGTAAGGGATGCCAATCCTGCCAGGATAGAGTCCTGGCACTGAGCTTACCCAGACTGCTGCCGATGGCATTATCACCAGCTTCCCCACCTTCTCTGGCATGTCATGTCTGGCTAATCTCACAGTCAGTTTTGTATCTTGGCTTGGACAAGGCTTTTCATGAGGTCTTTGAGCTGCTGGGGGGACAACTTCTATGCCATCAGAGGGAGAACAAAGCGAGCGTAAAGTCTGATCCGGCTGTCAGGTTCCTTCATTACAGGTATAAAAATAAAAAGCACACCGCTAAAGTATCTCCACCTGAAGACAGGATGCATAAGTCCTTTTAACAACATTGACGAAAGGCTTGCCAGTTGCCAAAGGGAAATGAATGTCAAAACTGTTACAAGTCCTTTTAAAGCCACAAGCAAGTTCATCTTGTCAATTATATATTTATAATGTTTATTGCTAAGTCACTCAAATTTGTTATATGTGTAAACCTACTTGGCATTAAGCTGATACTGAATGATTCAAACGCAAACAAAAAGGATACAGTAATGTACACATGCTGTCACTCTCAACTTGATTGAAAGATCTAAAAACTTATGTCCTAACAGGGACACTATCTTTACGTTGATAATTGTATATGATGCTGTTAAATGTCTTTTTTTTTAATTACAGGAGTTATCAAGCCCTACATTTTCAATTTATGTTCCTTAACACACAGATATATAACTTTTAAATGATATAATATAATTAATTCATACAGTCAAAAACCTACTAACCAGGGCTGGTATTTATCAAGCTTCTCAAAGTGACATTTTAGTCTTAAGTTCTGAGAAATTTATGAAATTTACTCCTACTTTTAAACTTCAGAATAAAAGCAAGTTATCAAATTTCTTAAAGCTAAGAATCACTCTTATTCTCCCCGTTATTTAAGACAGCTCGAGAGGTCTCAAGTGGTTAGGAGTTGCCAGTAGGGCTTGTGATGGGACTGTGGAGACCGAGACATGAGACAATCTTTCAGGAGAGGAAGAATTTCTGAATTATTTGACGATGCGCAGTTAATGAGACAGGGTCAGACAGTGCAGGCATAAACTTTGTTTGCGAGTTGGCGAGGGACGCCATCTCACCACTGACTGTACGCAGTAATGCGTTTTCAGCTAAACTGAAGGTGGTGATGACGCTTTTGCTTATTTGCCACAGGACAAACGCAGCAATGCTGATGATTTTGGCCCGTCACAACCATCAATAAGCCGAATAGTCATGGAAACAATTATGGCACTTCAGCTTCACAGCTCCACACATTTTCACACGTTTAATCAACTTCCCAACAACACCCCCATAATCCGACAGAAGCAAACACAATTCATGTAAATAGCCGGCTTCACAGGAGTAGTAGGCTCAATTGATGGCACTCATATAAAGATATACTTTTGTATCTTTCATTTATTAATGCGTAGGTCGATATAATAATGTATTCTCTTAAATTCTTTATTGTTAAATGTGTGTTGAATATAAACTCCTCTTTCACCATTCAATGTGAATTTATCTCAAAATATTCTTAAAAAAGGAAATCTATTCAGTGATTGGTCCTTGGCTACATCGTCATCCAAAATCCTGTTTGCGGCACAGCAAAGTGTCGTGAATCAGCACTAAGACTGATACTTAAGATTTAGTCCTACACTTCACTGAAATTAGGACTATGATGCTTGATAACTAACTTTTAAGCCCAGCTTTAAGCCAAGAATTTCTTTACTCTTAAGTGTTCTTATGGGTAATTCTGAGAAGCTTGTTAAATACGGGCCCATGTCTTTAGCAGCCTTGAGGCCCAGTGGGATAGCATCACAGTTAAGAAGGGAGACCCGGCAGACTGACAGACCGACCGTGGCTGCAAAAATGAAGAAATATTACCTGTGGGTAAGGATTGTGAACCTAAAAGCCGGAGGCCATATATTATCCTGATAAGTCATGTCGACTGAAGCCCCACCACCTAATGACGGGAAACTGATAAGCAGCCATACCATGTCACCCGTGATGTAAAACAAAAATAGATTCAATTAATCATGTGAATTGCCATTAAAAGAAAAAAAGAAGATGATGGGACAGGCTTCAGCCAGGTGTGAGAACCTAATGAAGACTAATCAGTCTGTGAATCATTAGGATTTCAGTGGAAGTACATGAGATCTGACTGTGTTGGACTATCTTTAGGAATGGGACCCAAGTGTGTGAATGAATAGTATTTAGAGTTGGCAATATAATTTTTTATCATTTTTGTATACAAAAATAATGTATTACAATCCAATAAATAATAGGCATCATGAAACACTTTGCTGAGAGGTACAGAGAACTTGATTCAATGCCAGCTTGGAAAAGACGCCTTAAAAATCTTTGTCAAGTGAATTAAGAGTAAGACAGATTGATGAGAATAGTTTATCAATAAACCATTACACAAAAAAAATCTCATTTAATTTAGGCACTGAAGAACATCAGATGCTGCACTGTCTTCCCATCTCAAAGCTTGTTAAGGTGGACTGACTTGCTTGGAGACATTGTCGATGCCCTCTGAAATGTGAAATTAATATCTGTATCTTTGGGCAAGTAAGGGGAGACAAGTCTAATTGTCTGCACACCAAGTCATTTATTATCAGATTTATGTCCAAAATACTTTTTTCAGAACTAATAAACTAATAATTGTATAACCCAGTAAACTGGGTTTGTTCAGATTTTGCTGTAAAAAATGTAATCTTATAATACTTAATATTAGGGCTGGGTATCGAGTTCAATACTTTTTAGGCACCGACCAAATTGCCTCAATACCATCGAGTATCAAAAAATGTCTTTCGGTACCAAATTTTGATACCTAAAGGTTCTTGTTAACATCAATGAGCCAATAAGCATGCAGCATGCTTGATGTGCCCAAATCTAAAAGTGATTGTAATTGGCTGTGGTGATGTAAACACTAGTTCACGCCGGTTACGCACAGAGACGTGGCTTGTGGATGCAAAAAACGTGGAGAAAATCAGAAGTGCGACTACATTGTACCAGGTTTGATGCAACAGCAGGCGATGCAATATTTGCAATGTAGGCTAAGATAATTGCTGTCAAGAGCGTCGACACGACAAACCTGGTGAAGCCCTTGACTGTGCATAGAATAAACTTAAGAGCAGAAAGTTGCTCTATCTTTGACTGCAACAAGACAGAGCCGGAACAGTCATCGTCTCAGCGCTCTACTGCCACGAGCTTGCTTCAACATGCCCACCATACGAGCAGTGTTGGGCAGTAGGGTCGCCACTAGAGAATTTGAGTAAATGGCAATCACGAGATAGCAGTAGCTACCTGTCGGAAGCTCCGTCTTAAACCGGACTCTTATCCAGTTTTAATCCACACTTTTTCGTTACATTTTTTATATCCTTTTTATTTAACTTAAGTTTTTAACTTAAGTTTTACGTGGGTTAAGGATTTTAGTCATCCGACATGGATTTTAAGCTAGATGACCCTAAAAACGCGATCAACGCTACTAACCACAACAAAGCTCCAGTGGCTATGCTAGCCGAGATAACTGTGCCCCATGAGGACTGCACACTCCTTAAGAAAGCGAACAAAAAGATTGCTGACCTTATGGAAGACATCCGACGACTTTCAGAGGAACTCAAAGAGAAAGATTCCCTGCTGACTGGCTTTATGGATGTGGCTTCAGTACAAGCCAGGATTGTTTCCCTTAGCGCAACCGCCAACATCCAGGACACCGTGTTATGGGACCCCTCTAGCCTTCCCAGGCTTTCCTCCTGCTTGACTCCGAAGCATCAGTCAACCTGGGCTGAAGTGGCTGCAAGAGAGGCTCGGATGGGGCTACCTCTCCTCCGCACATCGGCCTCTCCAACCGCTATGCAGCCCTGTCTGACGACACTCTGGTTCATCCAGCGGATGCACCTGCGGCTTCCGAGTCTCCCTGATACGGATCTCTTTTGGTGGACAGTGCCTGCCGACACTGTTGCATCTCCTTCACCGGCTACATCTCCCGCGCTGGGCCGCCAGTCTGCCGCTGGGCCTGATCGGCGGCCGTCATCCCGGTCAAAAACCTCCGCTTCCCGACGTAGGATCCTGAAGGAGGCTGTGCTCAGACGCTCCAGAGGCCGTCTCTACCCTGCACCGTCGGGTAGCCCTTCTCTCAGTATGTTACTGCTACTCCAACACAACACTCGGCAGCTCACACACTCCATCCTCAGTCCGCACGCAGTGTTGAATCAGATTCTGCTCAGTCCTGCTCTGGAACCACACAACCGGCATCTCCTCGTCCTCTTTTCTCCCCAACCACACTAATAATTGGTGACTCCATAACCAGAAACCTCCGTTTCTTTAACGCTGCCACTCACTGCTTCCCCGGTGCCACCACGGCTGACATTTTAAAAAAACTCCAGGACCTAATGCCATCACTCCCGTCCTCCATCACAAGAATGATAGTCCATGTCGGAACAAATGACACAGCTCTTCAGCGGTCTGAGCTGACAAAATCAGATTTTAACCGTCTTTTTAACTTTTTAAAGCAGTGTGGAAAGTCTGTTTTTATCTCTGTTCCCATTCCCACAGTTGGTCGCGGTGCTGGCCGCTTCAGTAGACTCCTTAGCCTCCACGACTGGCTCCAGTCCGCCTGCAGGGCTCACCGTGTGTGTTATGTGGATAATTTTAATATTTTCTGGCAAAGAATGTCTCTTTTTAAGACAGACAGACTTCACCCAAACAAACGGGGCTCAGAAATGTTAGCTGCTCACATACAGCATGTGGTGCTAATCATGCTGGTGACTAATCATTCATGCAGCACACCTGGACACACCACCGGTGACTGAACAGATCTCTCCCTCACTGCCACAAACAACTGTCTCCACCTGCTGGCATGTAAAGCCGTCTGCTCCCAGCGCTGTTCCAAAGACTTCTATTCCTGTCATCATCACGCATAGACCAGTAAACCGAAATGTGCACATCCCACAAAGAACTAATAGTAATCTCTTAAGGATTAGGACAACTGCACCAACTCCAGCACCTAGAACAAACTCATTTAAAATGGCTCTCTTCAATGTGAGATCACTTTCAAGTAAGACTTTTATCTTAAATGATTTTATCTTGTCTGCAAATCTAGATTTTATGTTTTTAACTGAATCATGGTTGCAAATGAATGACTATAGCCAGCTAGCTGAACTGTGTCCGCCTCAATATGATTGTTTTAGTCAACCGAGGGTCAGTGGTCGTGGTGGTGGGCTAGTGAGCGTGTATAGGAAAAATTTTAAATGTCATCAAGTACGCTGTGATGAATTTAACTCCTTTGAAGTTCTCACTCTTAAACTTGGAGGCCTGTAACCTATCATATTTGTTATAATTTATCGACCCCCAAAACCGCGAGAAGGATTTTTATCAGAACTTCCTGAATTTTTATCTAATCTGGTTTTAAATTATGACAGAATTGTTCTTTGTGGCAATTTTAATATTCATGTTGATGACCCCACCAATGTTAATGCAAATGACTTTTTAAATATGGCCACTTCTTTTAACTTCAAACAACATGTCAAAGGGCAAACCCATAACCGTGGTCATACACTGGACTTGGTTTTTACCCTGGGTGTCAGCATTAACTCTGTGGAATTAGTGGACATGACCATATCTGACCACAGATGTATTGTTTTTAGCTGTGATTCGCCTGTTACTCATGCCGCCTCACCAAAGCTCCGTGTGTTCTCGCATCTTTAATGAACAAAGTGTTTCAAAGTTTTGCGCATTCTTTCAGAGCCAAAGCCAACACCTGTCTGATTCCAACACCAACAATCTGGTCGATCACTTCAATCATATCTGCTTGTCGTCACTAAATATTACTGCTCCTCTAAAGGTTAGGCCTACGTCTAAAGCTAGTAAGCAACCCTGGATAAATGACAGCATTCGCAGCCTCAAAAGGGAATGCAGGAAAGCAGAGCGCAGATGGAAAAAAATCCAGTCTCCAAGTCCATTACCTCAGTCTGAAGGATTTATTAATTAACTACAATAACGTGGTTAAGGATGCGAGAACACACTATTTTTCTGAACTCATTACTACACATAAACAAAACCCCAGGTTTCTGTTTAAGACTGTGGATCAGCTGGTAAACCCAACCCCTCCTTGTGCCTCAGCTGGAAGTAATGATGACTGTGAATTGTTTTTATCTTATTTTACCAATAAGGTGGTGTCAATCAGAGCCTCTATTACCCCCGCGGCCTCTTACTCAGAGGTCCTCACCAGCAACAAGAGAGTTTTAACCAGTTTTATCCCTTCGACTTGTCTGAGCTTTTAAAAACAGTATCACAAATGAGAGTGTCCTCCAGCCCACTTGATGTAATACCTACAAAGTTTTTACTGAAAGTAATAGATTCTGTTGGGCCCCATTTGATCTCTGTTTTCAACAGCTCCCTATCTACTGGTTGTGTCCCTGATTATTTTAAAACGGCTTGCGTGAACCCACTTTTAAAGAAACCTGGTTTAGATCCCTCCCTCCAACAAAATTTCATAACTGCCTTTTATTGCAAAGATTCTCGAAAGAATTGTGTCCAAACAGCTGCTCACTGTACTGGAAAATAACAAAATTTTTGAAAATTTTCAGTCTGGTTTCAGGAAGTACCACAGCACTGAGACTGCCCTGCTTAAAGTCACCAATGACCTTTTAATGTCTGCTGATGAAGGCATGTGCTCAGTCCTGGTACTCCTGGACCTTAGCGCTGCTTTTGACACCATTGATCACAACATCACGTTAGACAGACTGAGGCACTGGGTGGGGATCTCTGGTACTGCCTTAGAATGGTTTTCATCCTACCTGTCAAATAGGAAGTTTTGCATGTCTGTAAACAACCATGTCTCTTCGTTCTGTCCAGTTAAATATGGTGTGGCTCAGGGGTCGGTCTTAGGACCCATTTTGTTTTCCTTGTATCTGCTTCCCCTTGGACATATTATCCATAAACATGGAATTTCTTTTCATATTTATGCTGATGACACACAAATATGCTTGCCCATCAGATCCACAGACCCTGGAATGCTGAGTTCACTTAACAACTGCCTTTGTGAAGTTAAAAAATGGATGTCAAATAATTTCCTCCAGCTGAACTCAGACAAAACAGAAATCCTGGTCATTGGGTCCCAGCAGATGGCAAATCAAATACTGCCATCTGCTGGTTCCCTAGTAAATCACATTAAGCCTGTGGCAAAGAACCAGGGTGTTTGGTTTGATAGTAATTTAAATTTCGAGCAGCACACCACAAAGCTTGTTCAATCATGTTTTTATCAACTTAGCAAATATTCGATCTATGTTAACTTTTAAGGACACCGAGACCATTTTACACGCCTTCATCTCATCATGCCTGGATTATTGCAACAGCTTTTTCACCTGTTTAACCCAAAATTCTATTGATCGACTCCAGACTGTCCAGAACTCAGCTGCAAGGCTTTTAACCAGAACAAAGAAATATGACCACATTGCCCCTGTGTTAGCTTCATTACACTGGCTCCCAGTATGTTTTAGAATTGACTTTAAAATTCTATTGATCACTTTTAAAGCTCTTCATGGCCTCTCGCCTTGTTATATTTCTGAACTTTTAGTTCCATACACACCAGCACGTACCTTGAGATCCTCGGGTAGAGGTCTGTTGTCTGTTCCAGAGTCTCGACTGAAAACTAAAGGGGACAGAGCGTTTGCTGTCAGGGCCCCGAGGCTCTGGAACAGCCTGCCCGAGGAAATCAGGTCAGCTGAGTCAGTGAACTCTTTTAAGTCCCTTCTTAAAACATACTTTTATAGGAGAGCCTTTCCCGATCTTATTTGACTTTATTTTATCCCTTATATTTTATTCTATTTTACTAATTTTATATTTATCTTAAACGTGTATTTTAGTCTTTTCTTTTCTTTATCATTTACTGTTTTTGTATTATTTGTTGTTGTATTTGTCTTATTGTTTTTGGGTATTATTGTCTTTACACTTGTTAAAGCACTTTGTAACTTGTTTTTGAAAAGTGCTCTACAAATAAAGATTATTATTATTATTATTACTACAAGTAGTGCTGTTACTAGTTTAACTACATTTCTCAGTAGCTTGGTGGCAGCATTGTCGTTTTCTGAATAGGGGGGTCCACACATGCTACATTTTCCCAAACATTTCTGAAGGATCAGTAAGTGACGCCACCGCCACACATGGACCTGTACGTGCAGCCGGCGGAAGCGCTTCCGTGTGACGCTGACATCACGTACCGATCCTTGGGCTGATGTCTACGACTTTGCTGCAGTGGAATAATGACAAGCACGATTGAGTTTACTTTCTATTGTGATAGTTGTCGCCTGGCCACCTCTTCCTCTAGTAAGGAGGAAACTTTGACGTAGTGGCAGAAACTTGTTTCCATGAGATGAGATGAGATTTCTCTCTCTCTCTTTCTTTCAGGCCTATTGTCATGAATGTTTAGGTTGTTTTGGTTGCAGTGTTGCCAGAGGACAAATTCACATATAACAATAAAAAATATATAATTAATAAACAATGAAATTACATTATAAAATTTAAAGAAAGAGTAATGAAAACAACAAAAACACAATATAGGCCTATGTTACATTGAAAATGTGTAGAATTTTTCTAAGGAACAATTATTAAAATAACAAACAATATTAATGATAATAATGTGATAATTAAGTTATTTTATACAAACAATGGTTCTCCGTTTGTTGAGAATAGTATCATTCAGGAACCGGTATCAAAGTCGAGGTATCGTATCGATATCAATTTCGAAAATCTTTGAACGATACCCAGCCCTACTTAATATTCTGCCTGTATAAAACCTTTTCTTTACATGGATGAGTAGATAATGGACCACAACAATCAAGCAGGCCATTAAGGCAACAGTTTTCTTTTGTAATATTACATATTTCACGTAGTCATAAATAGAAATGTCATCACAAGACTGAAATATAGACTTACTACCAATTTACAGCCTTAATTAGACTTCAGCCTAATTGCTCATTTTAAAAAAGGGTTTAAAAGGTTTGTAAAAGGTTCGTGTTTTCAGTAGCTCAATGGCTATAGCTAGTACATAGACAGCTTACAAATCATCTTAATAAGCTCCACCTTTTAAGGTTTTCAGCCTCTGCTTTACCAATGATGTGATACTGCATGATCAAAAGGCAACATTTTATACCGTTAACACGTTATTTGTCTTAGACAGGTAGCTCCATATCTGTGTTTACTTGAGAGCCAGGTGGCCTAAAGACATAAAAAATAAAAGTGATACAGTAGAGAAACAGCACTCCTACACTTCTTTCGTCTAAGTCCCTTTAGCCTATAAGACTATGACAGCTCAAATGGAAGTTTTATGTCTCTAGGCAGGAGGTAAGCCCTAATGGCATAGTCTTCTGCATTATACATGTATAGTTTTCCAGCATCGACAATGTGATGGCCTGGCACACATGTCACATCTGATGACCATATTAGAAAACAGGATGGGACTCTGTCTCTGTATGTTTCCGAGATGGAGAGCCTCACAAGTGCTCCAACTTGACTCGGAGCTTGCTTTTGGACTACCAACCATTGTCGGCTGCTTGTTCTATTGTTATGTCAAATTGCTGTCAGTAAGCTATATAGTAGAACAGGGCAGTAATACTTTCAAAACAGTATAGCTGAATAGGTCATGATGAAAAAGTCGCTAAGCATAACTAGCCACTAGCATTGTACAGTTACTTAAAAGAACAAAAAAAAGGAAATGGCAACTAGAGAACATATGCCCGCCACCCACTGAATAATTTACTGAGTAACAACTCGAAAATGGTGTTGGTATGTTGGCTATTTCATAAAATGTTATTGTGTAATTGGAGGATATTGTATAATATTTATGTACAGAGATTAGACGACCAAAATGAATACTACTAAACATAATGATAAATCAATGTTTACAAGTCAACCAAAGAACTGACAGCGAGATGGCTGATGTACAAGGCCACTGCGGCCTCTTCATCACATCTTGACTTGCAGCTTCCGGCTTCGACTACAGCAGCAGAACTTTGGAAGACCAGAGTGATCTGGAGTGGGTGAGTGAAGGCGAATAAGCAAACACTCAGTTGATTTGGCCTTCTTTATGGAAGTGAACAAGTGAAATGTAAATTGAGCTACTTTTTTACAACCATGCAGAAAACTCATTGTATATGTCGTATCTCACAATACATTTGGAGTATTTAAAAAGTAGGAGTAGTAAAAAAAATCTGAAAATAAATTTTATTGACTTTTGAAGCAAAGCTTGCCTTTGTGGCAGGAAATAAGGCAGCAAAATCTGACTGTACAGAAACAGCAGTGATTTTGTGACATACTACAAAATACACTCTTTTCAAATTAGTCTAAAAGAAATATACCGTAGTCATATCCACCTGCTAGTGGTGTCCCACACATTCAAGTTAAATCATCCGGGGTCAAAGTGCCCATTTGCCCAGAAGTATTTTATCACATATTAATGTTGTTTTTATTATTAGGCTTTTATTTTGAAAGTCCGTTGCTCACTGGCTCTGAATACACATACAGTCAAACCATGGTTCACATGAGGGGTGGGATGTTGATCAGCCTGCAAATCACCCACCCAAACAAGCAGTGGAGGAAGGCTTTGGCAGACTACGTTGGATGCAGCATGTGTGGGAGAAGTAGATAAAGAAAAAACAAGACAAACGATCAAATGTCATAGCGAAGTGGAGAGCTACACACTGCATGCTGATTAGTATTGAGGAAGATGTCGATCTTAGGAACGTTCTTGGCCCCATGGGGTTGCTCTTTGCTCCAGTGATCAGAAAGGGAGACAAGCGCTCTGCATGTAAACGGCAGGCGCTCTCTGGATAGTAACCATGGCAACGGCTTCTGTGCGCTACACAGCTGTAGCCTATTTAACTTAAGTTAAAATTATAGGCTACATAAGTTTACATGATAGGCCTTCATCATTCAGTTTTGCGGGGATGCTCTGCCATGCGAATTCCCTCCTGCTGATGTCCTGATAACTATTTAGTAAACAGTACTAGATTCTGGAAACTCACAAACAGCGAGGATCAGTCTCTCTTCCATTGATTTGTGCTCAGCGTCGCGTATAAAAAGTTCAAGACAATTCAACTTCGGCAGCAGGCGGGCGTGTGCATGAGGCGAGCACCTCACCTCACTCTAACAGGGACACTTGGTACTGAACATAGACTGTTTATGCTGCTCCCTGATAAAAGAAAAATGTTTCTGCTGATACCTGTTCAGAAAAGAAATAAACAAGAAAACATATTCATATAAGTACACCTGTTGCTCAGAAGGTGACTGTTATGATGTTACGACCGTGACTTGTTTTAATAAGCCAGATAAAAGGTAACCCCCTGGCAGCGGCAAATACCTTTGGTTTTATATTTGATTTGATTACATTACATTAATGTTTAAGTTGGGATTTACAAGAAATATTTTATTGCCACTGTGTAAAGTGAATACTGCTGGAAAAAAGCACCTTATTTGTTTAAATTGTTTGCAAACTATTTACTAGTTATTATTTCCTTAATAACTTACTGTAGAGTTGCACAAGAGAACTTTTGCCTTTCAGTAGCCATGTGGATTTTTAAGTAGCTGATAATGTGCGCTCTTGGTCCTCGGTCTTTATCATTTTTCTCTACTCCCACCTTGTTAACTTGACTTTTGTTCTCTTGACTGATCCCCGTTTTATTCCTCAGCTACAGTTCATATGTTGCTCCTCGACCTCATTTAATTCACTCTTTTTCTTCTGTCTTACCATCCTGTCCCTTTTTTCTTCACACTTTCGCTATCTTGCTTCCGCAGAGGGCACATAAGCACAATGTTCTGGGTGCTTGCAAAGCATCTGGCTTCCAAGCCCATACATCCAGCCGGCCAATATGTTTGCTCCTACAATGTCTGTACACAAAGTACACTTGTGACTGAATGCTTGAGTTGTCAAATACAAATTACTGGCCAGGGGGAGTCTGAGCTTCACTGCAGTTCTAAAAACCTCATTTCCGTGGCTTTAGTTTGTTTACAAGACATAGTAGGAGAAGAGAGGAATATAATCTGTTCAATAGTTTAAGCTGACAACATAGAAAGTGGTGCAGATTTTTAAAGGAATTGAAGGAATTAAATGTCGCCTTTAACAGTTTGTCTCAGCCCTCCATAACACACCATACATGTCAACTTGGACAGCAGAGGCACTTCCGGCACCTCCCAAACCTCCCTGACTTGGATCAGTATCGTCCAACACCAGCCAAAAGAAATGGATCAAGTATCAAAATCAATACAAAGATAGTCAGATTCTGATCTACTGACAAATACCCCGTGAAACAGGTCAATATTTGTGTAAACTTAGACACACTTTGTGAAAGTGGTTGAAAAGAGAGATTTATAAAGCCATTCTACTATAGCCAACATTTGCATTTGCATGGTAGAATGAGCATTGCAAGCTTCTGACGAAACTTTTGCAGAAGTATCATGAAAAGAAATAGGATTCAAGCAGCGTGCTTCAAGGGGAATAGTGATGTTTTGGTCGAATAGTGATGTGTTGGTCGTGAACGAGAATGATGGGAGACGGCCCTGGTCTGACAGCCCATTTTGCGCCCCTCCCCGCAGAAAAAGAAAGCATGACAAATTAACAAATTACACTTACACTGATTACTTTTACTAAATGAAATATATAGTATGTGTTTGTATAGAGTTGTGTGTTTATTTTTTTTACCATACCATTTAATTTTCATTTGTAGGTTATTTTTGTTATACAACTAGGATTATTCTTGACATATCACACTTTTTAACCATCAATGGAAGAATATTTCAATGTATTGAAGACGAAGATTCTTGCATATTTATTGTGACCAGCAGAAGAAGCTCTCAGAAAGGAATGGACCCATGAAATTAGGCTCCCTTCAGAGAGCCGCAATTCCCATCACTAAAGAGGAAAAATGCCGGAACAACAAACATCACTGGAACCAATGAAGAAGCAACTCCCTCTTGAGGACAACCAAGCAAAGCTGATCATGTTATATACAGAATAGTGGCAACTATATATACATATATATTATTTGATAAACAAACCTATTCGAATAAAAGATACTGGTATTGATATTACTATAGGATTTCAATTGGCAGATACTGGTATCAGGAATGAAAAAGTGAGCTCGACTGTAAAGGCCCAATCAGGACATTGTAGCCTACTTTTTTTACTAATAATAATTAAACATACTAAAATATAAATATCTTAATTCTTGAATATAGTTAGCTTAAGAGTGAATCCAACTTTTGCTAAACATTAGCTAGTATTTAATTTAATGGAAAATGCTCTGCCTCTTTGTCAACCCCTGTATCAATCTGACACAAGCAGCCCCTTAACAGTCAGTGCTGAGAATATAAAACTGCAATATTGCATGTGTGTATTGTATACATTGGGCTTGTGCCACAATAAAATGTGCTCCTCACAGAAAACTACTAAATCAGCTTTCTGATGGTCAACTATCCTTCAATGAACAGGGTTTTTCTGAGTAATTTACATTTCTTTCAGTACATCCTTGATCATTTGTGCAGTATCTCACATTACATAAGGTTTTTAATGGGCACAATTCCAATTCTAAACTTGTTTTACCTACAGTGAAAAGACACAGGCCTTTGTCACATTTTTTTTTGTTGTTCTTAAAAACAGCTATGCAAGAAATGATTTTATGCTCATTCAAGCCACCAAAAAGTATATATGTTTGCAAGTCGGTCTCTGTTTTCAAACTGCTCACGCATCATCTAAATTGGTCAAAAAACAGAGAGACATGTGAAAGGCACCTTTCCTTTCTGCTATTCGCCCTCTTACTTGTTCATTTCACAGGCTGTTAATCATTACTGTGATTATTTAATTAAATAACTTAGCTTTTCCTGTGGCCCCAAGTCTACAAAGACTGTGCAGTTGCCATGAGCAACGGTGTTTGTGCGAAGGAGGATGTGTGACACATTGACAGGGGAAAACGTCTGTAGGAGTGGCACCAGGGATGGCTTGTGTGTCCTTCTGACTAGCCTGCAATTGGATTCACACCACGGAGATCCGCTGATGTCAACAAACTTTCCACTCCATTTCATTGATTAAGCTCACCATGAGGACAACACAGCACCCTGCCATACATTATGAGTCCATCTGCAAAACGATTAGTGGATTTAAAGACGCACGGACATTATTTTCAGAGCTCACAATTGGTTCGTTCAGGCAGTTCTCCTCAAAAGAATAAACACTTGATTGTCTTGTTAATAATTGTTTGTTCTGGTTCTGTTGGTGTGGCTGCAAGGGCTGTGTTTCTTTGGGAAGTTTTATAAAAGGTTTGGTTTAAGCACTGCTAGTCTTTACGTACGTTTACGTTTATGTATTTAACTGTTATGGCTTTTTTATCACAACACTAACCACGCTGTGGCAATATCAACTGTAAAATTGCTTTATCATACTGTGTCATTGTGGTTGTCCTTTTTAAATAAAAAAAAAAAAAGCTTTTAGATGTCAGGGACCCTAAGGCTATAACAGAAGTTCTAAAACTCGGAGCGATAACTCAACTTCCAGGCCCATGTCCTCTCTGCGTCTTATTGAGCAGGTATTGGCAGCTGTTCAGAGGATTTCGACGCTTCAGGTGCATACCCTCCAATAGTGCTCCATTCCTCTCCATTAATTCATCGTCAATATGGATCCATCTTTTGTAGATGGTGGCACACTTGCACCTTCCTTGCCCTGTTGCTCTGCCTGCATATAGACAGCCCTGCTTGAATAAAAATGGAGCCAATTTCTTCCATCAAGGCAGTCATTGTGCCATTTGTCGAGTAAAACACACAGGTCCATTATTGGAGTGTCATGACGCTGTGTGTTTGGAACGCGACAAATCACTGCAGTCTGTCACCCGGGCAGTTTTGCGGCATTACTCTCACAAGAGAGGAACGCCGTTAATGCTGACAAACACTGGAGAACGACAGTCATTTACAACACATCCATTAAGTAGGTGCCAATACTGCACCAGCAGCAGAGATGTCTCTCACTCTTACAGGGACACGTTCGCATCCTGCTGCCCAGAATGAAAACTTACAGATGTTTGTGTGATTCACAAAAATATTAATAGTGATAACAGTTAAAATCAGTAAAAAAAAAAAAAAAAGCATTTTGTCTTATAAACAAACGGTGGTCTGGTTTTGTGTTATCTATCCATCCAGTCATCCACCAATTTACTGAAATTAAAATCACAATGGTTCATCCCAAGATGACAAACAGCCCTTGCATTGTTTCCCTCCTACATGAGTCACCACCAACATTGTAAGGCAACCCTGAACAGTTTCCCTGGGCTTTTTGACAAAAACCCAGTACAGTGTTTTCTATGGAGGACGCAAGAAAGATCACAGACTTCAAATCCCTTTCAAAGCTCTTGCTCAGGGCTCTAGTTTAAGCTCATTAAAAAGTCTAATCAAAACACAGCAATAGCATAACATGTAAAGTTAATTTGTAAATGTTTTTTTTTCTTGATGAGCAAGAGACCATAACAATGAACCCTCTTGGCCCAATGAAATATTCAAGGTACGATCACGACGACTTCCAAGTTACAGCTCACCTCATTTGAATTCTAAGGAAAAGGTAATTTATGACTTAACTCGGAACTCATTTTTTCCTTCTAATTGTTGATATTGCCTGAAGGCGCTTCTCTTTGTTGGATTTCTAATTCACTTAAATGAGGGGAAATTATTTTCACTTTTGTCCCCACCCCTAGGACGTCAGGTGTGGAGAAAATTATTTCCTTAGACAATTCATGCCGCACAATGTGTCTGACGCAACTTTAACTGAAAGAACCAAATTTCTATTTTCTTACAGAAAGAATATTGAAAATGTACTTCCTCCATGACACTTTTTTTGTTAGAGCTGGTATGATGGATGGGTGAGACATTTCAATTCTGACATGAAATATGAATCACTTGAATTGACATTTGCTGACCTGTTCCCATGTGAAGAGTATAAAAGGTCCTCTTTCTTTGAATAGACAGCTTGAGTCTCATAAATATGACATAGAAGCACCTATGACCAATTTTGAGGCTGGCACAGAGCTCTGAAATAAAACCAACACTGCTAATCTGCACATTTCATGCATCATTAAAACATCAGTTCAGAGGACTGAAGAGAAGGTCATTTCAAAGTAGCATGCTGTCACAAATGGTGTGTAATCAACCAATGAATTATCTGTTTTTTTAGTCTAGAAAATTCAACTTGAGCTAAGCTATGCAGACTCAAGATTTCCACCACAAAGGTTGATTGGTTTTGTGTGTGTTACTGTAAATACAACAACTCCGCATGCATCTCACAGCCATGTCACCACAAGGACTCCTTTGAACATTGTGACCATTGCTCACATAACTGTAATGATTCTTATAACATTCACAATGATTTAACTCTTGTAGGTTCTTGTGGTTATTGCGGTAACAATGATGCACCACAATAGCATGCTACAAACCAGCCACAACAGCTGCTTAAATTACATATCTGAACAATAACGTTCAAACAGTTTCTCCATAGAAACAGTAATTATAGGATAGAGATAAAAAAGAAATTAAAAATCACTGGCATCCATAACAACGATGAAAGAAAACAGACTAGGCCTAGTCAATGTTCAGAGAGGGAATGGACTGTGTGACCTGTGTGATTAAAGGAAAACAAAGCACCAGTGGAAATACGTATTACGTGCAAAACAGTTTGTGGTGACAACACATTGCTTATACGTTTACCAAAGGACTAAAGCATCTTAGTCAAACCAAGCTCAACTGTGTATTCAAAACAAACAGAAGGTTTAGTGTTAATTTGCCATCATACATAGAAATTACAGTACAGATAGTTTTATACATTTATATAAATGTAGTCACATTTATTAAAATTAATAACAAAATGAAAATATGTTGACTATACTTAAGGCTGAATAGATCTACATTAAAAAGTGTATAGCCTGGATCGCAACTTTGCTTTAATGGTTTTCTATAATATTCTGAATAATGTAGTATAGTAGTTTTTATGTGGATTGCCGGTGCGTGGAAAGAAATTTTGGACAGGTTTTTGACAGCCTCTCTTCAAACTCAGCATGAATAAAATACTGACATTCAAATACAGTACAACCACAAGAGCAAAACTTTAGAGGCATGGCGAACCTGCAAACCGTGGCTGGAAAAAAAAAATGCTGGCAGGTTACACTCTCTTCTTTCCATTCATCCATTCTGCAGATGGAACAATTGAAAACTTTTTTTTTTTTTTTTAAATTAAACCAGTCACAAGCATAGCTTGTGCATTATTTCTTAGCTGTCAAACAGTAATCAGAACATGGGCTTTCATTGAAAAAACTTCTGAGGCAATGGCAGTAAGGAGCTTGAATGGAAGCGATGAGGACAACAGTGATGAAAAAGCACATCAGTTTCAGAATGGTGATTAGCAGAAGCAAGGTTGCAGTATCTCCACAAACCCTGGGTGCCAGTACTGCACAGGTCAGAGAACTGGAAATGTGTCACGGATTTCTGGAACGGGGATGCTAAAAACCCTAGCATCCTTAACACAGTGACCCGTATTAGAGGTAAAACTGTGTTGGCTTATCAATTATTTGTTGCCAGACTGCTGGTTTGGTACGCTGCTTTTCCTGCAAGTTGCCGCCATTACTATATATTACTACATTTCAGGGTACAATAACAAACATGTCAGTGTGTGACCAAAAGGTTTTTGGGGGATGGGATTGTTAGTCAGGGCTGCCAAAGAAACTGTAAATTCGGTTGGTGCATGCATTCATATTCATTAAGCCTAGGTTCCGAGATGTGAAAAAATTATGTCTACAGTGAACTCAACAATATAGTGAACAGAATATTGAAGGTCACTCATAATAAGCACACCCATACTTCTGCAGTAGCCTAAGCCTATAGGCCTGCCATTAATGTGGGTGAAATTTGATGTGCAGTAGTCTAGGCTACATTTTTAGACAGTTTTTTTTTTTTTTAGTTATCTCAGAGTTATGCTCATTTTAATATTTAGGCTGAAGCTTGGTAGAGGCTGGCTTTAAAATAATTGGAAAGCAAATTTCAAATATTTGTCCTGTAAACAGCATGGATGACATTGACTGGCCTAAATGAAGAACTACAATTTTACTCATGTACATTGGTTGTAGCAGCAGCACATGCAGTTGCTTCTCCAGCGAGCCAGGAATGAACGTGAAAGAGGAAAAAGGTACAGAGATTCAGAGGTAATATAAGGTTGAATTGGAAAGTTAAAAATATAGTACTTAATGCTATTTGTGCCTATATGCAAACTTGAAATTGAATAAACGTTTAAAATGACTATATTGCTAGCTGGCATTATCTAGACAATTACCAGCAAACTAGCTAAAGTCAGTCATTTGGCATCACTCTAAAAATACAGGTTACATAAAGTGCATAACCAAAAGTATGGATTTACAGACAATCTCTGCTATATGTTTATCAAAAGGTTTTGTCTCATTGCATGGAAGTGAATAGCTTGCTTGCAAGCTAGCTAAAAAAATCAGTACATCCTAAGGCTACGAAGCTAGCCTTTTAAAGTAAGCCTGCCTTTTGTACAGGATGTATTCTATTCGCTCTTAAAATATATTTAGTTTGTTTTGAAAGATTTCTGTGTGTGTCAAGCCTTTGGCTTTAGGCAGGTAAGTTTTACATTGTATAGAATTACAATTATTTCTTAGATATTAAGAGGTAACAGTGAATTTGTTACCCTGGTTGCTAACTATAATTATATGTTACTTTTGGGTTGATCTGTCTAATGGTGATACGAGTTTTTCATTGACTTCTAGTGTGAATTTCAAGGTCCATTCTAATATGTTCACAATTGTGGCTTTTAAACGTAAGTTTGTTGAGTATAAATAGCTTTATTCATTAATTTAACCTTTCTTCCCACTGACGTGGAATATGCGCAAGTACTTAAAGTACTTATTGTGAAGTATACCTTCCTTAAGGATCTTGAGGGAGACTGCTATCTACGCTTGATATTATGAAGCTGGTTATTTTCTGATGTAATGATTTTTAAAACACTGAATTATATAGAATACAATAATGCATACAAGTGAAATTAATACATTACTTGGATATGTTCATTTTGAGGTTCAGTGTGTAATATTTAGGAGGATATATTGACAGAAATGCATACTAAATTTCAAATCATCACAAAAATGCTGGCCATAAACACTGCATTCATTCGTTAAATATAAAACGTTATTCACACAACATTTGGAAAGCTTTTACAATACAAGTTTGTTTTGTTGGACATCCTTTGGAACCACACTGTGTTAATCCAGCCTGGCCACTGAGCCAAGATGCCACTAAGGTGTGCTATGTCAATGTTAAGTACAGTGGGTTTTACAATAACTGTCTTTTACTTTGGAGCTGCAGAATAACAGTATAATGTCGTTTTTGGAAGATAATGCATTCCAGGAGGGCCAGAAGACAAAGAAAAGATCACCATATAATGGTATTTAAGCAACAAAATGGGTAGCAGAACCAACTACAGATAAAACAACAACTTAGATGTATGCAATTACAAAAGCACAAAATGAAGTGAACCCACAGTCCAGGAAAAAGCCTTTAAAAAGATCCACTTCCTCTCAAGTTTTAAGCAGACATGTTTATTGTATTGAATTTTGAGCTTTTTATAGTTAAGTGGGGAAGTAACATCAGGTGGGCTCTTGCAAACACTACAATTAAAAACTGCAAGGAAAATTTGCATAGCATAAGCATATCATTAACTCTCAGGGAAACAGAAACAATGTAGTCTCCTGGGTGACATCCAAAGATAGGCCTCAAATCCACACTATGTAGGTGGTTGCCTCAAGTGGCTCCTCAAGCTAATAATCCACACAGTATTTACCATATTCTTAATAGAGGTTTCCAATTCCACAGTATTTGTAAATTTCAATGGATCTCTTCCGAAGTATTGGAAGATATTGAAACATGTGTGAACTTAGCCCAGGTTTATTTTGACAGACATATATATATATATACACACACACACACACACACACACACACACACACACATACAGTCAAGCCCGAAATTATTCATACCCCTGGCCAATTCTGACTTAAAGTTACTTTTATTCAATCAGCAAGTTGTTTCTTGATTAGAAATGACACAGGCGTCTCCCAGAAGATATTAAGACGATGTACAAGAGGCATCATTGTGGAAAAAATTATTACTCATCTTTTATTTACATTTGAACAAAAAGTGGCATGTCCAAAATTATTCATACCCTTTACAAACTGTCACAGTCTATGGGAAAATCCAAAGATCTATACCATTCCAAATAGTCCAAGCTGTTCTAAAGCATCCTAATTACCCTGAGTCATTGGGAACAGCTGTCTTAATCAACTCAACAGCTGAAAATCAGAAGCTCTCTGCTGTTGGTTTGTGGACAGTCATGGCTAACACAAAGGCGCTCACTGAGGACCTGCGACTGCGCAAGTCAGGAAAGGGCTATAAGACCATATCTAAATGTTTTGAAGTTCCAGTGGCTACAGTGCAAAGTATTATTAAAAAATACAAGACGTTCCACACTGTGAAAAATCTCAGGACATGGTCGGAAGCCAAAAGTGACACCTGTGCTGGCCAGGAGGATAGGATCACCACCAAGGCCATCCTGATGAATCTGGGCTCTGCTGGTGGCAACATCTCAAGGCAGACAATCCAACGGACACTGCACACCGCTGGGTTCAACGGACGCAGACCAAGGAGGACACCACTTCTCCAGATAAGTCACACAAAAGCCCGCTTGGCCTTTGCAAATGCTCATCTGGACAAAGAAGAAGACTTCTGGTCTTCTGTTTTATGGTCAGATGAAACAAAAATTAAATTTTTTGCCACAATGATGTAGTCTTCATTTGGCATAAAAAAGGAGAAGCCTTCAACCCTAAGAACACCATCCCCACTGTCAACCATGGTGGTGGGAACCTAATGTTTTGGGGTTGTTTTTCAGCCAGTGGACCAGGGACCCTACTTACAGTAAAATGCGCCATGAAAAAGGAGCAATACATCAAAATTCTCAACAACAACATCAGGCAGTCTGCAGAGAAACTTGGCCTTGGGGATGACAACGACACAAAACACACAGCAAACGCGGTGAAGAAATGGTTAGCAGACAAAAACATTAACGTTTTGCAGTGGCCCAGCCAGAGTCCTGACTTAAATCCCATTGAGCATCTGTGGAGGGAGCTACAGATCAAGGTGATGGCAAGGAGACCCTCCAACCTGAAAGAGTTGGAGCTCATCACTAAAGATTAATGGGCAAAAATACCAGTAGAGACATGCAGAAAGCTGGTCAGCAATTATATCAAGCGTTTGATTGCTGTAGCCAATAACGGCTTTTCTATTGATTATTGAGACGGGTATGAATAATTTTGGACATGCCACTTTTTGTTCAAATGTAAATAAAAGATGAGTAATAATTTTTTCCACAATGATGCCTCTCGTACATTGTCTCATTATCTTCTGTGAGACGCCTGTGTCATTTCTAATCAAGAAACAACTTGCTGGAAGTCATTCTGATTAGAGATCCCAACTTAACTGTTTAGATGGATGCTAAATATAGTAATCTGATAAGATGTGTTTATATGTAAAGCATTTAATCAGAATATAGTTTTTGTGGTTCCACCTGTTGTGAAGCATGAAATATGCCGGAAATGTAACATAAGAGAATATTTGCGGACCAGAGAAAAATAATCAAATTAAATGTTTTCATGGTTATTTCGCCCTTCATGTTTACAATTCAAAATATCTTCTGACTGAGTACTAGTTGAATATAAGGGTCAACACAGCTAGTGGCACCGCAAATTGCATGTCCATTTGCAATAAGACCAGTGTCATTTAAGTTGAGAAAAAAGTATTATTAGTAATAATATGTTTTGTATTTTTTGAGCTGTTTTCATCACAAAAGAATCGTGTTCAATGCTGTAACCAGTATGCTTTTACTGCCATTCCCCACGACTGCCATCTGTGGTACTACAGGTATGGCTGTAGAGGCCGCATCTGCCTAATGCACATCTACTTTTCCAAAATGTTGTATTAATGGTGCGTTCCATTTGACATGGGAAGTCGGAATTTCCGAGTTCCCAGTTGGAACTTTCAACTGGAACGCCCCCTGAAGTTGGATTTCCGACTCGGGAAGTTGGGAGAACTGCACTACCGACTTTGTGATCCAAGATGGCTGTCGGGGTATCAACAGTTAGTGAAAGCTGTAGTTTATACTATTTATTAGCACTTGTGTGTACTCGTGACTCATATAAATGTTCGTACACAAAGTGCTGTCCAACAGCTGTCTGTGGACGTGTTCCTACAGTGTTTATTTTGAGTAAATACCGCACAATGCGTTTTTTTTTAAATCAACTGTCGTATCAATAGCTAACCTGGCTATTTGTGAACAAACAGCTGGCCGAGCGAGGTTTTCCGATTTCTTAACTGGAACGCCGTCAACTCGGGTGTTACGTCATTCCCAGCTCCAACCTCCAACTTCCAAGGTAAATGGAACGCAGCATAAGTGTCGTGATAAGTGATACAATGTGAAAGGATCACATCCTGAGCTACACCTAAGGCCAAACATTCTTCATGCTTTTATTACCCTGTTTTATTAAAGCATGTGTAATTTCTTCTGATGATTCATTGTAGTGGATCAGCCAGTGTTGTTTTATTTATTTTATGCCAAGAAGAGATTGCAAAAGTCTCTGTCTCTCCCTGAGAAAAGGGGGGAGGTTGAGATATTTCCCCCACAACAGACAGCCTGACCCAAGTGAAAGGTTTGCTTTCCCTTAGTGCTGTTCTGGGCGGTTAGATCGTAAAACTTATCACCTCTGGTGAAGCTGAGATAAGACTCGATGCCCTGACTGTTAAGATGACAATATCAACACTAACCAGAAACTGACTTTCTCCTGAACAGCCTATCAGAACTCTTTTGGAAGGAGGGCAGGAAACCCAAAACTGCACCTCCACACATGTAACCATGGCAACTGACCTTCCTCTTTGTTTAATTACCTAACATCAAAGGATATTCTCATCTTCACACCCAGATGTGAATTGGTGAGAAACTCCAGAACACCAGAGGTGGACAGCCCACATTCGTTTGTGGGAACAAGAATGTTCTCCTTAAACTTGCCTTATTGTTTTACGTAAATAATCTTTGTTAAATACTTAACAGGTCTCTCCACTTCCTTTAGAGTAGTTATATTACTGTGTTGTTGCTATTGAAAAGTTAATTTTGCATTGCTCTTTAATTTTGAGCAATGATTCCTGACATTCATTTAAGTAATGTTTTTAACCATTTAATTTATTCACACTTCTTATATTCCCCCAGAAATGATACGATTGTGTGATCCTGTGCTACTTGATTAATTTTCCAGCTCGACTGTAATGTTAAATAACTAATCTCCCCAGCTCCTGAGCAAATGATTGTTTTAAAGAAATAATCAAAGTGATCTTCAGTCTCCTCTCATGGAACTAGGACTCATGGAGTCCCCCGAGAGGACAAACTAAGTATTACATGCCATCGTTCTGAAATGCCGCTTCTGCTGTTTAATGTATTACTCTGTATTTCATTGTTCATAATATGATGCCATGTTCGTAACTTGCATATAGATAGATAGATAGATAGAATGTTTAACAGCTAATATTATCCAGGAAGCTAGTTAAGTTTCTTAATCTGACGTGGTCTCTACGAAATGTTAACCCTTTTAATGTTTAACTACTGACAACTGTTTTCCCTTTTTATCAAATGCTTAAAACCAAGAACGGTATAACCGTTTGACATCTAAGGTTCCATTGTGGAGAGGTATTTGATTAAAATACGCGCATGTAGTCTTTAGGACCATATTAAAAGTTAATACACCGAAGTCCCAGAGGAGACCGGAAGCCAAGCCCCCTGGGGACACGCCCCAAGGACCAGACAAACTAAACAGCGGAGCTCTTCAGCAGCTCTTGGCAAGCGCTCAGCATGCTCCCGTCTCCTAGCAACCTAAGGGTCCGGTCCAGACAAAGTTCTTTTTAAGCTTTATTTCGTCAAGTTAACTCACTCCTCCCCATGACAAAAGAGTTGGGAGGCCAGCCACGTGGTTACTTACGTGAGCAGTAACAAAGGACAATCAAACAGACAACCCGAGTCAAGGTTAGCAGCCTATCCCTGCAAGTTTTCTTCGATAAGCCGACCAAGGGGGACCCCCAGGACAACCTGCTAATAAAAAGCTAGTCCTGGCGTCCCAAGACGCCAAGGCCCAAGTGCTGACTAGTCGTGGGGCCGCCGACCAGCAACCCGGCTGAGAGAAACAACAAGCAGTAAGAAACAAACAGCATTTGTGGTTGAGTTGATGTCCAATAACCTTTTAATCCATTAGCTTTAATCCTTAATCATTCCAGCTAAAACTCCTAGCCATATTAACTGAGTTAGTATCATAACTTGCCTTTATTAGTTGCCCTTATGAATCAAATCCTTCCCACAATAGAACTCATTACACTCATTGTTTGCATTCTGTTTGTTTAGTCATTGTTTGTGTCTTTGATGTATATTTAACCAGATTTATATTCACTTTAGTTAGCTAATAAATTTCTCCTAAATCACAGGAAGTGTGTGTGTGTGTGTGTGTGTGTGTATTGTTTAGCTCCAGGTCACTGTAACAGAGGATTTACGCCTTCGATATGAGATTGACTGGATTGGAGAGGGTGATAAATGCCTTCATAACTTCCCACCTTGACTATTGCAACTCCTTATATGTGGGCTTAGACAAGTCATCTATTCAGCGCCTGCAGTTAGTCCAAAATGCTGCTGCCCGCCTCCTGACAGGAAAGAAGAAGAGGGACCACATCACACCTGTGTTGCGCTCCCTCCACTGGCTTCCTGTTGATTACAGGATTGATTTTAAAATCTTACTTTTAACTTTTAAATGCCTTAATGGATTGGCTCCATTGTACTTAACGAAGCTTCTTCACGTTCACACTCCAGCTAGAGTGCTGAGATCTGCCAATCTCCTCCTCCTGGATGTACCCAGAAGCAGACTTAAAACCAGAGGCGATCAAGCCTTTTGTGTAGCTGCCCCTAACCTGTGGAACAACCTGCCAGTCCATATCAGAACCGCCCCAACTCTCGAACGTTTTAAATCATTGTTAAAAACACATCTCTTTTCTTTGGCATTTCCTTCGAGTTTAGTTTGTTATTATTCCTGGCAATTTTAATATCACTATATATCGTATACTGTATATTATAATGTTTTATTGATGTACTTTTACTGTGTGAGTAGTGTCTTGTTGTTGTATTTAACCTGTGAAGCACCTTGGTCAACCTTGGTTGTTTTAAGTGTGCTATATAAATAAAATTGATATTGATTGATATTGACTGACTGATTTTATAGAAATGATTAAGCAATTACTACTAACTGATCACTAGGAATAATTTTGTAATTATTAAACCCATAACATTACCTAGGGAGTCCGGAGACCCTGGGCGAACTGAATTTCTGGTGGTGCCCTAATGAGGATTTATGAATTTTTTGTGAAATATTAATATTAATAATTTGTATTAAAAATCATAAATAGATATGCTACATCATATTTCTGAATCCTCTACTCCTTAACAATCATTTGCAGATTTAGAATGATCCCACAGCCCAAAGGGTTTAAAGTACAAATTTAAGTAGAAACCAATGAAGGCAAAAAAAACAAAAAAAAAAAAACAATCCAATGTAAACAAGACCTATTCATTATGGCAAATACAGCCATATGGAACTCCATGTCCCATAGCAACTAGGTTCAAATAACCCTATTTGAGGCTAGAGTTAGAGAAAAGATAGAAAATGAGGAATGCCCACATTATTTATGGTCTATTCCAAGGGTCACAAATTGTCAGTGTTCCTTAAGTCATGGCTAAACCTCTCTCAACTCACTGACGGAAAGCCAGGCAACCATGCAAACTAAGAGTGGAGTCCTGGGAAAGTGGTCAGAGTGTGCGGTATTGGCTATCAATCCTGTAGGAGATCTGTAAGTTTTATGAAGGAATATTCACCTTCAGGGAAAGGCGGTTTGAGGGAAAGGCATAAAGGCATAAATATCATGACAACTAAGCGGGTTTTGACACACAGGACCCCAAAGTTTTCAGTATGTATTCTTGTGCCCAGCAACAAGAGCAAGATTGCCCAGCAACATTGCTCAAAAGGTTGCCCTGTGTATCAGCTTTACCTTTAACAATCAGCAACATATGCCTACATCCACAATTGTAAGGACCAATGTAATGGGTGTGGTTTGCCGGCTGAGCTTGATGTGGAATCACATGAGTGCAGTTTAAAAGACGCACATAATGTGCACAAAGTAAAAAATACCACCCACAGCTCTGAGTTATCTTATGCTAAAAAAAAAACCTCACCAACTGAAGGTACCAGTAGCATCTCAAATAAAGTCCAATAAAAAGCAAGAATGCTGTTTTATTTGAGCTAATTACTTTTTAGCTGTATGTGTAAACTGAGCATTTTCATAATATTTTTAATGACATACCTTGACATAAATTGGCTGAGGTTAGCAATCAATGTCAGTTTTTGCCTTCAAAGCTAATGATCCTATACTCATTTTCTTAAAACAGAACAGGGGCTAATGGCTAAAAAACTGTCACAGGGCTATTCTATAATGTTGTTCTGCTACAGCAGCCAAAGTGATTGAGGTATTTTAACTAACATACCTACATTGTGCCGAATACTAGAGGCTCTGGTAGTTTTCACCTATCAATAATAAAGTAGTATCCTACTGTCAAAAGCTACTATATACCGGCTTTACGTAACTAATATGCCCAAGCATACTTGTACGCTGTGCTCAGTGTGAAGTTTCGTGGTATCATCAACAGAAATTGGGCTTTAAAGTACACATGCATTTTTAAATAGGCCAAGGGCATGGAATTCTTGGACTTAAATATGCACTTGGACAATAAGCACAAGCTGGTGAGAAGGTGAATGGTTTACAATTACGTGAATGAGCTTTAGCCTGCATTCCAACCTGTCATACAGTATGTCTACGATGCTTTAATAATACCTTTCTCTAGTATCCTGTCACTACATGGTAACAGGAGCGTATTTGGTGTACAATCATGTGCATGTACTTATTTGTAATTAAAAAAAAAACATACAAGTTATTTTTCGCTGGAATGAAGGGGAACAAACAGACTGTGTTATCACACTTTTATGAATATACAATCAGTGCATTGAAAGATTAGAAGCAGAGCTGCTTTATTGGTCGGTAATTCTTATTCACAAGACAAGATTTATTGAATGGATTTTCTTCATTTCATCTACAGCACATGCTGAGAACTTAAAGCACTACCTCTGGGTTCACTAACTAAAGCAATAATAATAGCCTCTCCACAAAAAGGTGGGCAGACAGGTGTGAATTAACAATGAAGGGATACATTACACAGCAGTGGATGCCACTTGAAGGACCAATGTCAAAGATGAAGACATACGTAAAATGTGTAATCCCAGATATTAGTACACTCATTCCAGGTAATTTCCGTCTTGTGTTTCTCCCCATAGCAGCTAATGGTTCAGCATAATTTGATCCACCGAATAACCATGAAAATTATGTTACTGATTTATTTTATTTCATTCATTCCAAAACTGAATTTGGAGAAGGCCACAAAAACTATGAAGATGAGGGTCATCATCAAATGACTGAGCGATCTAATGCAACAGTAAAGTAAGTCTCCATGAAGGCAAGTGCCATTGTTGACCTTGTGGAGATGTTAAGAAGGCATTCTCCATCCTGAAGAAACCAGACCATATGTACATTGAGGTTTATAAACATCACTAAGTTTAAAGATTCACAGTCACAGGTAATAGTCATCAGAGCAGCTGAAGCCCTAGTGATTGATCTGGTATTTGCTTCTACCATTTACTTGTGGAGAAGGGTGAAACCGATGAAAAACAAAACTGGAAAAAGAAAGAAGTAAGAACTCTGGGTCTGACTGGAAGGAGGCTGATGAGACTCCTCCAGAGGTGCAGACCAATGGCTTACTGTTTTCCAGGGTGTTTCATCCCTGTGCAGATCATCTAACAATCTCAGCTCACTACTTCCAATACCACGGACATCCCAGGAACTTCTCCTTCTAAAGAAACACCCATTTCATACTGACAGCCCTCTTTTCAGATTTCCTTTCCTCACCGCCCATAGAGAATGCAAACGTCTACGCACCCCTTGAGGAGCAAAGGATAAACAACATGCAGGTCCCAAGATTCAAGATTTGCTAATTTAGCTGTGATAAAAGCACTGTTTTAACACCACAGTGCAATGGTGAGACAGGATCACTGTGGCATGCGTCTGAGATATAAGAAGAGATCCCGCTAAATTGCAACATTTCTTGGAGTCCTTTTTTTTGTGGGGTTCATCTTTGTTTTGTTTGAAAACCTCATGAAAATATACATACCATCTCTGGTCATGAAGACATGGGTTCAGATGTTCTCTAATTTTTTTGAATAGTAATTCCATGGATTTGGTATAAACAAATGCTGTTATCAACATTTTTTCTGGACCACGGAGCAAAGCTGAAATTTCCTAGTGCTTCATGCAAATTAATGCGAGTGGAAGTGTTTTGTTGTGTAAAAGTATAGTACCTTGCGAAAGGTAAACTTGCAAACTTGTTTAAAATAAAAGCCTGGTTAACACTGTACTGGGCATGAATGGGAATGTCAAAACTGTTTCTAGCCTGTACAGAAACTTAGTTAGTTGCTGAGGCAGAAAAGTGACTCATTTGCCTCACATCAAGAAGTAAATGCAGGTCCTTTTTGTTCTCTATTTTCTTATTTGCTTTCTATGTTCTCTTTGTTCATAGGAGTTTCAGGGAGCTTACATAGTCCAAAGAAGTGGATGATTTAGCTTGAAACAGATGTCATGTTGTGTAGGTTCTACGATAGTCGATGTACAGTACTGTATTTCACTCTAACATCAACATGTTTCCTGCACGTGATTTTTAAAATTACATACAAAACATAAAGTACATGTTGAAGATTTACAGATCACAAAATTATGTATCACTACATGTTAAACTCAAAGCGCATTTACGGTAGCTTTTAATGAGGTTTTGGAGCGCAGAAAGGACTTGAATAATTATCAGTGGATGTTTTGTAAATCTACTAGCAAAAATGTATCTCCCTAATAGAGTTTGGTGAAATGACAATAGCCTGTATATTGTAAAACTATATAGCTGATATATTGAGTTTTCCATAATGTTTATACCGTAAAACTTAAATTAATAGCCGAGTCCCAAATAGCCGCCTACCCGGTTTACTGGCCTGGTGTGGGAACACATTTTGACAAATAAATGCAGGTCCCCATTAAACCCCTGGTCTGGTTTTTATAGAAGTTCTTTGGATTTATAAAAACCTCTTAAACCCCACGGGGTCGCCCACTTTAGCCGTTTCTAAGCTGCTTAGATTGATAATACAAATATTCTATTAATGTTTAAATATATGTATATATCAATAGCCTATGTCAGTATGGACAAGACCCTGGGCGAACTGAATTTCCGATGGTGCCCTAACAAGGATTTATGAATTGATATTTCTGAAATATTAATATTCATAATTTGTATAAAAAACATACATCATAGACTGTATATTGTAAAACTATGTACATGTTTAAATATATGATCAATAGCCTATGTCCGTATGGACATGCTACACATCGTTAGATCGGTTAGATTCTCCACAATTCAATCTTTCAGTTCATTTAAGTAAACAACAAGCCCCAAAGTCTACTCCTTATAGATTTAGACGGTACAAGAGGCGAACAGGGGGAAAAAGTGCCGACTCCTGTTACCTTTGAAGCGCTCATTAAGTCCGCTTGTTAAGTCAGAATGTGTCCGTTCCTTGATTATTTATACTCCTTTAGCTGTATGGATCAAAAGAATCAAAACAGCTTTTCATAAAAATTTATCCAAGTTATGAATACTGTCATGTAAAGTCCATCGCTCTCTGTCTGCTAACTTCTGCCACGCTTCTCTCATCCTGCACCCTGTTGTTGTTTTTCGATTTTTGTTGATTTTTGCATCAATGTAATGAAGTATCTTGACTTGACAGGCATTTAATTAGCTGGCTGATCTGATATCAGACATTCCTGTCAGTTTCTCAATTGATTTTCCCTAAATATACAAAATCATCAATATCAATATAAAAATTACCACATTTGATCCATATTGTCCACTTCTGTTCTCACAAGGTTTAATGAGGCTACGCATAGCTTCCGAGGACATGTAGGCCAAGGTTGATGAAGTGCAGAACTAAATACCTTTTCAATTTTAAAAAGGACCACCTCATCAAACAACTTCCCTATAACACACTAATTACTGTATTATTAACATGCCTTTGAACATTCATTTTAATTTGTGAAAAATAAACAATCAATCAGTCAAATTCTTTGATCTTGTGATCGCAGTTTTCACAAGTGTGTGTGGTTTCACATGTATGTGCACATTTTCAGGGATGAGAAATACCAGTTTGAATTCAGTCCTATACAGCTCCTGTTGTGTGTGTGTTTGTGTGCTTGTTTGTGTGCACAACTGAACAGGGTTGAATAGCTAAAATGAAGAAGGAAAAACAAGGAGGATAATCTTATGTTTTATTTTGGGGTTTTCTGTGTGGGTGTGGGTGCGTGACCTGACTCGGTCATCTGACCTTACTTGCCTTCACCTCATCTGAACTGTGCGGGAGGAAGAATGACTGACTCATAGGAGCGTGATAGTTTTGATTGGTGGTTGGGATTGACTGGGTGGTTTTGCTTTTCTTCATAATGGATATGCATCAACTCAACCAAGTGTAAGAAAATCCTTTTCTTGTCCGAAAGAGAAAAAAAATGTTTAAGTGGAATATCACTCAGGTAGTGTTTATGGATTAGACATTAGCTTCCATCCACCTATCCTGTCACAGGCACTACATTGGTAAAACCTGAAATGGAGACACTCAGCTCAAGGCGTGCAGACACTAACAAAGTATACAAATAAAACCATTGCAATTACGTAGCACTCACACATTGATTTGCTTCTTTGTGCTCAGTCTCTGGATAGAAACTATGAAGCAATACGGGGTGAAAAAGCACTTACAGTATTGCCTCACCACTGGACACATTCATCCTTATGAGATGTTAGCCACAAAAATAACGGTCCTTTCACCTATTGTATCATTTCTTATGACATATTGCAGGGGCTAATACAGTATATCACTTTACATTAACACGGACTACAAATCACTAGACTATATCCTCCAATGATATTTTAGAACTACAGTGAGTTTTGAGTTGTCAGTAAGACACGTTTTACCAATTTGTTGCTTTAATAGGTTGCGTGGCAGGTAACCATGCACCATAATGCAGATGCAATGTTTAACAGAGCTCTGATCCAGGATTCAAAAGCAGTGCATAAAGGGTTACGCTCAGTGGTGGATGAAGTATTCAGATGCTTCACTTTACTACTTTAATTGAAAATGTATGTAAGTATAATCAGGAAAATGTACTTAAAGTAATACAAGCAAAAGTACTCAAAGCAGGAAGAAAAATGTCCCTTGTGACGGTTATACTATTATATATTGTATCATTAGATTATTATCATTCATGCATTAATGTAAATGCAGGATTTACTGTTGCTGTTGGTTGAGGTGGAACTATTTTGTACCTGTAGCACTTTGGGAAATAGAGAGGAGGGAAACGCCTTTCCCTTTACTTCACGCTCCCCATTCTTTTTGCTTTCTTCCTTACACCACATCTCACTCATCATTTCATCCGTGAAATGGAAAACACCGGTCGCCCAGGTGGCTTCATTACATGATGATGATGTCCCCACCTACTGACACCTACAACAGAACACACACACACACACACACACACACACACGAATATCCAGCAGCCAAACAGAGACAGGGATATCCCGGGGACGACACACAGACTGCAACTAATGATTATTTTCATTTTGGATTAATTTACTGTTATTTTTTCCATTAGTTAATTCTAAAAATTTTAGTGAGAAATGTTGTCAAAATTGCCCAGAGCCCAAAGTGACACTTACAATAGTTGCCAATTAAATATCTGTCAATGAACAAATGTACTATCTGCACATGTACTGTACAGTAGTTTAATTTATAACAAAACATTTTTTTTTAATTATTCATATGTTTTGTGTGTAAAAGTCATACTTTGTAAAGTAACTAGTAACTGAAGATGTCAGATAAATGTAGTGAAGTAAAAAGTACAATATTTGCCTATAAGATGTAGTGGAGTAGAAGTAGAAAGTGGCATGAAAAGAAAATACTGAAGTAAAGTACAAATACCTTAGTACTTGAGTAATTGTACTTTCTTACTGTCCACCACCGGTTACGCTTACATTCTATGCACATTTATTTGCGTGTTACCTACACGCATGGACTACAATCTAAAATCATTTTTAAGGGGCAAAGAGATTTAAATATATATGAATATATTGCAGCCATGGCATCATTTAACACCACAAGTTGCACGTTGTAAAACAACTCTATTTGCTAAAATACAATACACCTCGTAGTGCACTGGCTTAGCAATACATTATGCCAGACCAAAATCAACAGCCCAAGATTTAGATAAATATTCCATTATTTGAAACATCTCTGAGAAGCTCTAAAATTTTAAACTATGTGTTATGGTACAAACAAAATACAGCCCTGCCTAACAAGACAGATAGATACAAAGTTGAAAATATTTTAGTTTGATTAAGATAAATCTTAGAGGTAGAGGTAAAATACAACTAAAATCAAAATTGCAGAGTCAAGGAAGACATTTGACGAGAGAAAGTTTTTCAGTGCTGGGCTGATGGGTGTGGTGGTGCTAGGATGTCTCTCTATGTGGGTGGCAGTGGTGGTGTACCTACTGCAAGTGGAAAGGTAAAATAGGGAAAAACACAGACAAGGCTGTTTGACATAGATAAATTCTGCTTATTCAGAATAACCGGAGGGTGCAAAGCAAAAATAATAGGGCCATTTGCGGGATGGAAGGTTGCCAGATCTGACTCTGCTGTTGAGCTGATGCAGAGCCAAAACTGCATTTGGGGAAGCTGACATAGGTATGCCAATATGGCATTTACGCTATTTTCTATTCCTTTTCTTTTTTTCTGGCTTTCAGTGTGTTGACACAAAGCATCTAACCAGGTTATTTTACTGTACATTCAAAGAACAGTCATAAAGCAACTGATAAATCTATACATTCACCTCTGTTCAGCCACTGTTTGACTGATTTCACCGGTGATGTTATTGATTTGTGTACACCTCTATAACCTATATGCCTTTTCCTACTTGCATGTGAACTGAATCATGCATAGATCATTGCTAAGTCAAGTTGGCCCTTCATAGGTCACTGGCAAAGATATATATATATATTAAATAACGTCCCTGCAAAGGACAATCATAAAAATCCATCATACCAAAGGGACCAAGATCCCCTTGAAGCACTGTCAACAGCCTCATGTGTCAGGTATGAAAACATTTAGCTGGCCAAGCTGGAATGCATTTTCTGAACACCTGCTTTCTGATTGAAGGGGCATAATCTAGTTTGACCACAGTGTGGCCATGGCAGTGTTATTTGGAGGTCTTATCCCCAGACATTAGCTGGGCTTTTGGTTGCCTGAGTCAAGATCCATTGTGACGGCTTACTCTGGCAGGTCTATGATGCCTTAGTGTCACTGGCTCAGTTACTGCTTGTAATCCAATAAGCTAAACATTTACTTTTTTCTTTAGCATTGGTGTTTGAGAAGATCATGGCTCACTATATAAGCAACTGGATTAGAGCTACTTAATTATCAACAAACAACAGATTTTTGTAGCACATACACACAATAACACAATATTTTTTTGCCAAAGCAATCAAACACTGTCTTCCTGGTGCTACCGCCGACGTCTTGGACAAACTGCCTGGACTTTTGGCAACTCTCCCGACGTCTATAAGGAAAATCATAATCCACGTCGGCTCAAATGACACTGCACGCCAGCAGTCAGAACTGATGAAACGAGACTTTATCCACCTCTTTGATTTGCTCAACTGCAGTGGAAAGCTGGCGTTCATCTCCAGCCCAGTTCCTACTCTGGGTCGTGGAGTTGGGCGTTTCAGCCGGATTCTTGGCTCCAGTCGGTCTTCACCCTAACAAACTAGGTAGCCGCGTGAAGGCAGCAAATTGGCAGCATGGAGTTCTATCATCCCCACTGTATTGACTATCTACTGCATGTACTTCAACTTGCTCTTCTTTGGTATCTACCTGGCCTTGTAGAGAGAGTCACATACCCTCCACATGCTCCAACTCCCCCTTGTGGATAGGCACTAGTACTCCCACCTATAATCCTGTCTATGCAACAGTGTTGGATCAGCACAGGGCCGCTCTAGAGTGTCTTATGATTCCTGTGGTGATTTCACATAGGCCCGCCAAGCCCTATAGAAAATCAGCACATTGCAACATTAATTATTTAATTAAGATTCAGGCCAAATCCTCTGCAGTCAGTGCCAGCTATGACCCTGCACAAACAACTAAAGATGGCCCTTCTAAATGTGCCTTCCCTCTCGAACAAAACCTTCCTGGCTATGCCCTTGGGATCACAGCCTGCTTGTCGAACTGTGCCCCCCAGAGTATGATTGTTTCAATTGTCCTAGGGAGAGTCGTTGTGGTGGCGGTCTGATAAGAAGCATCTCAAGTGTAACCAAATTCTCTGTAATGATTTCTCTACTTTTGAAGTGCTTATGCTGAAATTAAGTGGCCCACTCCCGACCATATTGGCTGTTAAATTATGACTAGGACTGTAGCGATCAGTCGACATAATCGGCAACGATAATAAAAATTTGTCGACGTGAACTTCATTGTCGACGTGTCCTTACAGAGATAGTGTTTAGGGGAGAGATAACAATCTTCTTATAAAGAACATTTCTGGTTGTTCATTTCTAACGGCAATGCACTATAGGAAATGCTGGGGACAATATCGCTTCCACTGTCTGCCATGACTGCTTGACTCTAAGACTACTCATGAAGAAGAAGCATTCCTGCGAAAAGCAGAAAGCAACCTATGAAAGCGACAGAGAAATAGCAGAACTTTTTTTGTTTTTAGAAGTTTTGTATGCCATTTCATCACTAAATACAGGTTTGTGAGGTTTTGAAGCGAGAAATCAACTTTGTAGAACTTGAATATTGGCACGTTTACGAAAGTTGATGGCGAATCGAAAATGTGCTCAAATGTTTTCAGGTTTGAGAAGCTCCACAGAACCCTCTAGTCCCAGTTATTCAGACCACTGCAGCAGCAACAACAGAGCAGCAACAACAGCAAATTGTCCCCTGCTTTCCATTTCCGGATATGTTGCACCGTGTGTTATATCCACCAGAAGCTCTCCACTAAACTAAGTAATTTGTCGATTTTTAACCATTCTTTTATGGTACACTTTTAGATCTCGGTTTCTTTTAAAACTACGTTTCAATTGGATAAAGGATATCAGCAATCAGAGGTCTGGATTTTAAGTTATCAAAGACATACGCTGAGCACACGCTTCGGTGCCGCGCTACTACACCGCTTTTCTCTACTACAATCTATGTGAGCGATGGAAGAGTGTGTTTCATGCCGTCTTACCATGTCAAAGTTGACAGACAATGTGGCCAGTTTGAGATCTGAACTCATGGAGAAAAATAAGTGCATTCTGGAGCTTTCAACAGTCGCTTCGGCCCAAGCTAAGCGCTTAACTGCTATGAGCTTCCTCAACCAAGGGCCCCAACTTACGGCACCCACATCCCACCCGCCTGAGTGCACCAAGTATTCAACCTCCACCCGACACAGGTTACTGAGGGAGGCCGTCATCAGGAGGAGCTCAGGTGAACCCATTAGTCCGGGGATGACAGCGGGTCCCCCAGCTGGAATGGTTGCTGCTCCTCTGCTACGGCGGTCTCCGCCACCACTCAACACGTAGCAGCGGAGGTGCAGCATTTTTCCCGACCTTCGGCTGTACCTCCCCTCTTTCACCCAACATTACTGATTCTCAGAGACTCTACAGTGAGAAATATCGAGTTCGCTAAAGCAATCACACACTGTCTTCCAGGTGCCATAACCCCAGATATCATTGATATACTGCCCGAATCTGCAGAACGCAGTTCTCTCATGCCAACAGCGCTGACTAACTACACCATCTGATTCCCCCGGCTCTTCTTTGGTCCATACCCAGCACGCTGAAGAGTCCCACCGCTCTAGTTGGTCATAACATCCCTGTTGTCATATCGCATAGGCCTGCCAAGTCACACAATGAATCTGTGCATGTTAACACTGCAAACATTAATAATTTAATCATGATCCAGAACAAAACCTCTACTCTAGCTTCAATGTCAGGTCCACAATATCTGGAGGCAATATCACCTTCCACAGACATCTCTATCAGATATCATATTCCCATATACTGGTCACCTTGCTCTATCCCTGCTAAAGCAAGCAGGCCTAACGGAGTAAATGTCAAAAACCTCCTTCCATTGAAATACTGTATTGTGGTGATACGTTGTCAGAGTGGGCTGCACAGCAAATACCGGACCGTTCTGTCAAATTTGCCTTATTAAACGCTCTGACTCTATCAAATAAGACCTTTATTTTAAATAATTATTTTACATCTCATCATTTGGATTTTTTATTTGTAATAGGGAACTGGCTAAATGTCGGTGATCTCACCTCCCTTGATGATCTCTGTCCTCCCCAGTGTAGCTTTCTAAACTCCCCAAGGACCACTGGTCGAGGAGGTGGCTTAGCCACTGTTTTTAAAAATTGTTTTAAATGCAGACTTATGCCTGTAGATGTATATTCTACTTTTGAGGTGCAACTTTTAAATATTAACATCACTGCCCCAATCCTATGCGCACTGGTGTATAGGCTTCCTAAAACTAACAGTAACTTCCTTAAAAAGTTTTCTGATCTTTTGACATTTATGGCTTCCCACGCTGACAAACTGCTTATCATAGGGCATTTCAATATTCATACTTGCTACCCATCGAAACCGATGGTCACCGAGTTTTTACTTTACCATGTCCCCTTCTCACCCCTTTCCAGCCTCATTTCCTTGGCCGATCTATTAACCCAGACACAGCCGCACACTTCTCCAACATCTTAAAGCACACTTATTTACCTCAGATCTCAGATGCCGTGTCTTCAAACGCTGACACTGAGGAACTAGTCACTCTCTTTACCTCATCCCGCTCTGACACACTGGAATGTGTAGCTCCATTAAAACTAAAAAAACCAAGGCAAACATTGTTGGTACCCCATGGCTAAATGATTCCACGCTTTTAGACGAGATTGTAGAAGGGCAGAGCGCAAATGGAAAAAAGAAAGAGGTCTCATACGAAATCCTAAGAAACTGTTTAAACCATTATCGAAGTGCTGTTAAGTCAGCTAAAATACAATATTATGCTGAACTAATTAACAATAATGCCCATAGACCTATACTGTTCCAAACTATCAACTCCTTTCTAACTCCGGCCGTTGCTGCTACATCTGCTCTTTCTACTGAAAATTGTGAGAAGTTTGGGAACTTTTTTATTGACAAAATTGACAACATTAGATTTCACATCGTACCCTCAGGCTCAGACCCCGTAGAAACCAATCATCCAGCTAGCTGCCTCTAGAAGTTTCAAACTGTGTCATCCTCCCAGCTACTGGAGGTGGTCATGCATTTAAATTCTACCAACTGTCCCGTAGACATTATTCCATCACGCCTATTTAAGGAAGTCTTCAACACTATTTGCCCTCTTATTCTGGAGATAATAAACAGCTCCTTAACCAATGGCATTGTCCCCTCCAGTTTTAAACACGCAATTGTGCAACCCCTTATAAAGAAACCCAGCATTGACTCCAGTGATCAGAACAACTACAGACCCATCTCCAAGCTACCATTTATTTCCAAGATTTTAGAAAAAGTTGTCTTTCTCCAGGTCTCCTACTTGAGCACATTTAACATTTGCGACAAATTTTCAGGTTTTAGAGTACTGAATCCGCCCTGCTAAAGGTTTAAAATGACATCTCTCTGTCGACTCTGGCTCTAGTGCTATTTTAGTCCTGCTTGATCTTAGCGCAGCCTTCGACACAATTGACCATGCGATTCTATTAAAACGCCTGTAGGAAAAAGTTGGTCTACAGGGCACGGTGTTACAATGGTTTACATCCTACCTGAAAGAAAGAATGTTTACTGTTAGAATAGGAAATTGTTCATCATCTCCTGCCACCTTTAAATGCGGCATCTCTCATGGCTCGATTTTAGGGCCTCTCCTATTTTCACCATACATGCTTCCTCTTGGTATGATTTTTGAGAAGTACAATATTTTGTATCATTTTTATGCAGATGATACACAGTTCGACATACCAGTTACACCTGACAGTACTCACTCCCTGAAAAACCTCTTAAACTGTCTGACTGATATCAAAGGCTGGATGGTGAGGAACTTTCTTCAACTAAATGAAAATAAAACTGAGGTAATTCTATTTGGCCCTGAAAGCTCTGTCACTAGCTTAAGTAACTCACTTTGTCCCCTGACTACAAACTTGCACAATGTAGTGAAGAATTTAGGTGTTTTTATGGATACTTCTTTGAATTTTAACAACCAAATCAGTAGTGTCGGGAAGGGCAGTTTTTATCAGCTTAGAACCATAGTCAAATTGAAGCCATTTTTATCCCATAGAGACCTGGAAACAGTTATACATGCGCTTATCACCTCACGGGTGGACTACTGTAATTCCCTGTATATGGGGCTGACCCATTCAACACTTTGCCGACTACAAATGGTTCAAAATGCAGCTGCCAGATGTTTAACTGGAACGAATAAAAGACAACACATAACTCCGGTCTTGTCTCACTTGCACTGGTTACCGGTAAAATACAGAATAGATTTTAAAATGTTATTTGTTTTTAAGGCCCTCAATGGCTTAGCCCCACAATACATTACTGATATGCTAATTCCATATTCTGCACGTAGGTCGCTCAGGTCATCTTCACAACAACTCCTCTTAGTCCCCTTCTCATGCCTTACAACTAAAGGTGACCAGGCCTTTTCTGTTGCTGCCCCCAGGCTTTGGAATAGTCTTCCATCTAACATCAAGTCCAGCCCCAACATTGAGAGCTTCAAATCTAATTTAAAGACCTACCTTTTTTCTCTGGCTTTTACCTGATCCTGTCCCTTATTGTATTTATTTATTTTAATCCATTTTAATTTGACATTGTTCTTACTTACTGCCTTTTAGTGTCTTTGAATTTTATCTCTACCAAGTTCTCCATATTCCTTTTATTAATGTGTATTGGTGCACTAGTGTTTCATTGTGTAGTTGGATACACAGTGATATATACTCTTTGTTCTTTTGTTCATTTATACTTGTATTTGGGTGTATTGTGTTCTTGGAAAGCACTTTGGGTCAACTCCTGTTGTTTTTAAATGTGCTATATAAATAAAGCTGACTTGACTTGACAGAGGAAAGGCCACAACTGTAAGATAGTTTCAATGTTCGCACCGCTGTTATTCTGTCTTTACAATCTGAGTAATGGTTTAACATTTTAAATTAAATCAAGAAACATCTGGCTTGGCATGCAGCCTACAGAACATTCTCTGCTCATAAAACTTACAAGCACTTTGGAAAAAATAAAAAATAAAAGTATTATGAAAGTATAAGTATTATGAAAGAGGACTGTTGCTTTGTTATTATAAATAGATATTACATTCTTAGTGTACAGTTGAGGTTATTGTACTTGCTTTTAATTTGCTTTTATTTTATATAGTTTCAAAGCAAAAATCTTTATTAAAAAGTTAAAAGTTTTAAAGTTAAAACCTACTTGGCAAAAAATCTGATTGTGAGCTTATTGTTTTGGGTGATAAAGCCTGGCTGTTATCTTGGAGCAGCGTCTCCATAGTTCTTTGTATTCTTGGTTTTGAGGTCTCATGGATGATGCTGGCTAAGAGAACACTCTTTTAGTTGTGTTAGCAAACACATTAAGTGCAATAGTAAATAAGAGAATTATAGGAGTAGTCTACGCCGTCTTGTCTTCTTCCCTGGTTTCCACCTGGTGTTGACACTAGTGTTCATTCTGAATAGGAAACCTCATTCACTTAATGGTAAGGTTAGCTAGTTAGGCTGTTTGTTGGACATCTGTAATTCACTTTTAATCTCCTATAATACAATGGTGAAAGACACTAGAACACACTATCTCTCCAATCTTATCACTACCAACAAAGCACAATCCTAGATTCCTCTTTAACACTCTTGATCTCTTAGTAAATCCTACTCCTCCTTGTGCTATGGCGGACAGCGACACAAATTGTGAAGACTTCCTTGCTCACTTTGTGACAAAGGTGGAAAAACTAAGATCTAGCATTAGCCCTCACCCTGCCTTTTTAGATTTGGACCACGCAGCTCAGGATCATTGGAGCTACTTCTCCTCAACCAATTTATTGGAACTCACTGAGACACTGTCTGTCTAAGATGAGGGCCTCCACCAGCCCCTTGGACATTATCCCTACAAAGTTTTTAGTCAAAATCATGGACAGTCTAGGTACCTATTTGCTCTTAATCATAAATAGCTCACTGTCATCTGGTTGTGTTCCAGATTATTTTAAATGTGCATGTGTTCAACCGGTCCTAAAAGAACCCGGCATTGATCCCACCAACCTCGACCACTATCGCCCTATCTCTAAACTGCCCCTCATTTCCAAGGTTATGGAAAAAAATATTTCCAAGCAGCTCCTTGAAGTTATGAAGAACAATGACATTTTTGAAAAATTCCTATCTGGTTTCAGCCCATACCACAGCACAGAGACTGCTCTCCTAAAAGTTACCCCCGACCTGCTATTTAGCGCGGACGCTGGCATGTGTTCAATTCTGGTGCTGTTAGAATTATCCAGTGAA